>NC_056728.1:550100487-550107987 GCF_019279795.1 Protopterus annectens
TTAATTCTCACCCTAGGGACTTAATGGGATGAAACGTTCTTACCTAGGGAAATTAACATGTCGGGGGGGGGCTTGAAGGTCACTGCGGTGGGGGGCAAGGGGACTGGGACCAAAAAAATACTTTGGATAACTGTAGGTGGCATTATGGGTTTTGCATTCTCAATCCATTGCAATTAAATGATTACATCACAATCAGATATACCTTCATCTCTCATGGTGGAAGCCTAAATACTGTACAACCCAAATACTCACAACTACTTAGTTTTATAGCAGACCCCCACTGGCGGTAGTATAACTGGTCTTCCTGGTTTTACTTTCTGGCCAATTGTGTGTTATTTTTGAGTTTCCTTTTACGATAATACCTTATGCCCAGTTACATATCACTCATACCATCTTAGTAAAGGAACACTTATTTAAATTATTATACTTTGATCTGAAATTTCATTTATCTTTTTTTCTTTTGTTATTCAAATGAAAAAAAAATGGTTCTGACTTTGTCCTGGCAGCTGGAATATTGTAAGATATAACTTTACAAATAACCCTTGCATTAATCTTGTTTCTTTCCTTCTTTCTACTTTTCCTTCCTTTACTGGAAAGCTAGATAAATTAAATTCTCAAAGCATGAAATTTGAACTTCCTGTAGGACAAGTTGCAACTCTTTGCACACATCCATGCAGAGGTCTGACCAGAATGTCAGTGGATACAGTATGCTCCAGTAACAATGGATATTTTTGGATGATCAGAAATCAGAGTGCCTGGAAAATAAGACGTTCCATTGCATATCTTACTATACTACAACAACTCCACCAGTGAAAGTCAGTACCAGTGTTTTCTTTTCTGTGATGGAATGTTTTTTTTTTTCACTGAGTAATGTGAAGTGCCACACAAAGGAACCTAAGATTGCTTTCCTTTCCTCGTCAAAATGTTCATTCTGTCAATTAAACCTGATAAAGTTGGGAGGGTGGCCTAATGGTTAAGGTGTTTGCCTTACAAACACAAGGTACAGGGTTTGAATCTCACAGGGGATAACTGGCTAGGCTTAAAAAAAAAATGGCTCGCAAGGGCAGTTAGCCTAGTACTAGCCTATGAACCTATAAAAAAACATTCATTTTATGAGATATTTCAGTCTTATTGTTCCACTGCTTCATCAGAATACTCCACTGTGTCTTTAAATAAAGACAGCCTTACTAACTTTTTAAAGGAGGAAGGCATGTTTGTGCACTAGCAGACATAAGAAAATCAATGGTGGATTACTGCACTTCCTTTTCAGGCTAACCTTCCTTTTAAAGAACCAAAGTAAATGCTCAGGAGTCCCCTGTCTGTTTAATCCTGTGTTAATGTAAGGTCTTCTCAGCTACCCCTGTGCAGTCTTTTCCAGTTAAGAGTCTAGTATTTTCACAAATCCAGTAATTAAAAGCCAGAATAAAGCTGGTCTATAAAGGTTATACTGTTTTAATTCACTGCCATCAGTCATGGTATCTGATCACACAGACGTGTGGGAGAGAAATTCATGGTTTTATGTCTCCCCTGAAGCTTGCAGGGATTATATGCACCAGTGCTGAAGTTTTCCAGTAGGTTAGCATATGCAGGGGACTAGAGGGGTCATTCAGTAGACTGGAAGAACAATTAATTCTTTGCCCACAATGCAAAACTATTTCATGGTTTTAGTATTAAAGAGCTTCTTCCGTAACAGAGTTATTTTGCTTGCATATTCATTAGTCCAGAAAAAAAACCTGAAAAAAATCTTTAGAATGGGACTCCACAGGCAGTCTATCAAGTTTTTTTCCACATGTGCATGCATACCGGTTACTCCATATTACTTTAACCTTTTTGGGTTGTTATGATGGTGATACCCTGGGGTGACCCTGGTCAGGGAGTTCACTGACTCAGTAGCGGCGTGGATCATCACTGGAGGACAGGACGAGACAGCTAGGCTGTCACATTGCTAGCTGGCTATGGAGTTTTGGAATACACAAATCACTCCTTTTGCAAACTCAGAATATGCCCAAGACTGTTGAGGATGTGCATTGACCTGGGATCCCATCCTATGGGAAAGAATCATATTCATCTGATCACCATCACAGGTGAGTGTCTTATGGTGTTCTCAGTCTTCATCAGGAATACACACACTTTTTATGTCTCTGAGCATACAACACCCCCACAAAAAAGCTAAACAGGAGGCCTTCATTCATTCACTTCCCTAGTCTGCTGTTCAGGTCATTTGTTTCACAGTCAGTTATTTATCTTTCTATACTGTTAAAACAGTGTCAGCAGTTTGGTATGATAGGGTAACACGGCTATCTTTCTTCATTTCTTTCAGGAACTTTCTGTTATAAAAAAAATAGTAGAGTGCCTGTGAAATTCATGCTGTCATGGCCTGTCACAGAGAAGAGTAAAGGAGAGTGAGTTACATCATGCAGTGTTTTCCTCGTGTTCCCTTACGAACGTCAGTACTCTTCATCCTACCCTTTTATAAACTGAATCTGTGAAACAGGGGCTGTGAAAACGTAGGTGAGATAAGCAGCTTAACAATATTTCAGAGGCATTTAGTAACTTGATACTGTTGTCTTTATACAGCTCTGTTTTATTGAGTCACACCAACAGTGAATGCTTTAAATATTCAACTACTTTGAATATTTAAAATCGTCCAATAAAGGGATATATTTAATGTTCTGCCATGTGTTGATTCAGTCTTGGTTTTCAGCATACAAAAACACATGCAAGGGCATACACATACACACAAACAAGTCCATACACACACACACACACACATATATACACAAGCATACTTCAGAACATATACACACACACCGACACAAATGCAAGCACAAGCGTGCACAAACACACACACACAGACACACACAAGCATACAGACATTATTTGGAAGCAGAGAAGTGAACAATACTATGCAAGTCTGTAGTTATGCGACGTTTGCATGGAGATCTGTCACTACCGAATAGCATCACAATGCCACTAAATTCAATAGTAAGCATTTGTTATGTATGTTCTTTAAAAAAAATTCAAGCTAGTATTTCAAATAGTATTTGCACTGTATAGTACCATCATTTTCAAATACCACTTCCATTCTAACCTATTTTAGTACCCTGGAGCATTCCCTTCCCCCTTCACCCAAGCAATCAGTTCATCTGTAAATGACATCAAGTCCATAACTTTATTTTCTAGTGAACCAGCATTCTCATTGTTTTATTTTGTCTTTAACTGCATGTTTGATTCTGTGTACTGCATATGACAGTAGTATACCTGCATGATGTTACTGCTTGTTTAACAAAATGCTATATAGTGACAGATACACAGACACAGACTAGAACATACAGACACAATCTAGGACATATCCTCAGACAGCTAACAAGCTTTAAGTGTGCTCATAAACAGTGCAGGTAATGCCATGTAACTATTACACAGGTAGTTATCTAACGAGGAATGTACTGATGTTGCACTAGTTGATGTTTTGGGATTTATGGTCCTAACATCATATTTCCTTATAATATTTTATTGTTTTTCAGTGAGTAAGAGGTTGTTGTGATGATGGAGAAAATACACAAACAAAAAACGAACAAAGAGATTTGGATACATTACTATGGAAAGGATGACATCCAAGATGGCAAATAAATATACACATAAACAAATGAAATTAATAATAAAACAGGGCTACCATGAGATGCAAGCCCTAATACAAGCAGCCAACTACTTGAAAATGCCCTTTCTGATTGAGAGACAGGCCCACCACAGTGACTTTACATGGTCAGTAAAATCACCATGATGGGCCATCTCCACTGCTGTGTTAAATGCTAAAGAGGCATTTCAGGGGAGTGGCTAATGCAAATTAAGACTGAGCTGTCCCCTGATTTCCCTGTGGAAAGGGATTTATGTAGCTGAGTGATTCAGAGAATTGCTGTTGCTTTCCTGTGCTGCTTTCCCAAGCCGATATCAGAGACTGTGCAGCAGGTAAGGTTAGAGAAGATCAGCACAGGTTTAATGGTGAAGTGGGGGTGAGAACTTGTTTGTGTATAGCAGTGTGTGTCCACATGTTTGCAGGGGTATGACTGGTGTTGGATGACTCTCTGTATGTCTGTGTGTGCCTGATTGGTCACAGTGTGGGGGGGGGGGTAGGTAGGAGATCGATAGTGTAGGTGTGTCTGTTTATGTGTATTGGTGAGAGTGTCTATGAGTGCGTTTCAGTGAAAGGTTCTCAGCTTTTCCTAATTTTGCAAAATGTCCTTGATTTTGCCCTATATTTTTACCCTGTCCTTCATAAAATGTTTGATTTCTTGGCATATCACTGAGGATTACAGTTTGTCAGTCAGTAATGACAGAGTTTCACACGACTTATTCACAAAATGCATGTTGATGTAAAACCTGTTGTTCTACATATGTTTTAAGTGAATTAAAATAATCTCCAAAATTGTGCCTAATTTGAGGCTTTTGTCCTCCTTTTTTTGGCTTTGTCGCTGATTCTTTAGCAAAGAAGAACAGAAAATAATTGATTAAGAAAATCATGTTATGATGAATTTATTTGCCACAAAGGTAGGAACCTGATAGCTCTGTAGATGGAACTCTAAAGGCCTATAAATTTAAGTTTGTATGGATGCACATGTACACATAAGCAGTATCCAGAGATATCTGGGACCCATGTATATGATATATTTTATTGTTTTGTTTCTTCATCCTATTCAAGAACAAGTGAGGCATAACACAGTGCCATGGAGATCAATAAGACATAGCCAGAGTGAAACCATATTGCCTAGTATTGTACAGCCAACAGATAACTAGAAGTTCCCTAACCCTGTTCAATAATATCCTGTTCATTAGTTTGGATACAGGACAAAACAAACTAATGGAGTAGTCATTTCCCCATATTTGTTAGTGGGCCTTCACTGACATGGATCACACTTCTTATGCATTCAGAAATAACTCCGTGTGCATCAGGTGGTGGGAGATTTCAGCTACAGTAACAGCTGGTATTCTTTTAATAGATGCAGATAGACCCCACCTAAACTCTGCACCTTGCTGTTTGCTGATACCTGGCTTTCAACTGAAAAATAGCAGTTGATAAGCATGCACATCGGGTCCCCTCCAGTAGATCGAACTTTTAAATGTTCGATGTTATGGACTCGGCCATATCGTCTTCGAACATTTAAAAGTTCGATCTACTGAAGTAGATCTGTAGAGCAGGTCCCCCTTCAGTAGACTGAACTTTTAAATGTTTGATGTCATGGTCTCGGCCATATCATCTTCGAACATTTAAAAGTCCGATTTACTAAAGTAGCACCATCTACATGTCCATAGGTTCATAGGTTGGTACTAGGCTATCAGCCCTAGGGCCTATACAAGCCTAGCCATAACAATTCCCTGGCTATTTCTTCCCACATTATTTACTTTCCTGGACCCCTGTCTAGCAGGGCGACTGACGTGATCCCTGGGGTGAATTTCCTTTCTCCCATCCAATCGTCAAGGTTCCTCTTGAAGAGGTCCAAAGAGGCACTCTGCTTGACATGTATGGGCAATCTATTCCAGAGTCTGGGGAGTCTCTGGGTCAGGAACCTATCCCTCCAGCATGTTTTGTTTATTGTGATGACAAGGTTTAGATCCCTGGAGCGTGTAGCTCTGAGAGATTGGGATTTCTTTAAGTGTAGCATGTCCAACAGCTCTGGGTTTGACATGGCCTTGTATGTTAAGCAGAGATCGCCTCTGAGTAGACGATATGCGACAGAGTATAGCTGGAGTTTTTTAAGGTGGTCAGCGTAGGGCATCTGCTTTAGGCCTGTGATTCTTTTAGTGAGGTATTTCTGAGGCCTTTCCAGTTGTTGCAGATGTCTTGAGAGGTACATACCAAATGGGACGTTGTATTCTATAATGGGTCTAATGAGGGATGAGTACAGTGGGACAATGACCTCCTTTTTTCTGGATGAAAAGCCCTTCGTGATGAGGTGTGCCACATAGAAGGATTTCCTGACTGTTGTGGCGATGTGGTTATCGAAGGTGAGACCACTGTCCACCTGTGTCCCTAAGTCTCTTATCACACTTTCTGTGTTTAGTGTACTGCCACCTATATGGTAATTCATGGATACATGTTTTTTCCCAAAGGGGATAACAATACATTTCTTGGCATTGAGCTTGAGCCCATGGCTCTGGCACCAAGCATCTGTTTCTGTAAGGCCCATTTGTAGAGTATCCACATCATTTGGGGATTCAATAATGGCTCCCAGTTTGCAGTCATCTGCAAACTTTGTTAGCCAGAGTCCCTTAGTGTTGACCTGTACTTCATTGTTGGGTTATCTTGAGTTTTCACTATACTCCAAAGACATGCCATTACGTTAACTAGCAATCTAAATTGTGAGTAGTGGGGTGTGTGTGTGTGTGTGTGTGTGTGTGTGTGTGTGTGTGTGCGCGCGCACATGTAAGTGCATGTGTCTCTCTCTGTCTGGTCTATCTGACTGTCCATCTGACTATCTGTCTGTCCTTTGATGGATGATTTATCTGCCTCATACGTATTCCATGGTGTGACAAGCTCCATCTCCTCTCTGAACCTGAAAACAATAAAACAGATATCAGAACATGAATGAATGTATTCCACAGAGGAATCTGTGCGACCCATATATCATTGTCTCATTTTCTGAATGAGTATACTTTGCCAGCTTGCAATTCGCTTATGTGTATTTTCTCCCCGTGCTTAAGAGCCTCCACAAGAACACACTTACACATGTACACACACACACACACACACACACACACACACACACACACACACACACACACACACACACACACACACACACACACACACAAAATTACTAGCACCATTCTAACATTAGGCACCAGTCCCAATAATATATGTTGTGTATGATGTGGGAGTGCTGGATCATGACCCACTTCCTAGTTTTACTTTAAAAGATGACTAGACTTGACATACATGTTTGTAGTTCAAGAACCAGTTAATCAGACAAAAAAAGTCATATATTCATATGTCTAAATGACTATAAGAAAATAATCAGAAAAGTGAAATATGTAAACAATCCTGAATGTGTGAACACATAACAATGAATTAAAGTATTTCCTACAGTAAGAAACAGGCTGTGTAATCCTCCTGGTCCTGTCTGAGGTTTTACTCACAGATAGATATGCTTCTCCTCGAAATTAGCTGTTTCATTCATACAGCAGGATAAATAATCAGCTAAAAGTAATGAATTAAATTAAACTCTAACGCATTTAAAAGCACAAAACATTCTACTTTTTAGTAGGGTCGATTTTTTGTTAATAGCTTGAAACATGTTGATTATAACGCTGTACTAGACCAGTGTCTGCAGTGCTGAATTGCTCTGTTGTGACATGTTGTCAGATTTCCCTTCTAGGTACATTGTCGTGTCATACTACTATGACCACCTAAATGAATGTTCACAGTTGTAGTGGGAAATGTGAGTAAACGATGCACCTGGAATCCCTCTGTGGAGCTCTGTAAGGTATTTCCAGACCTTGAAGGCA
>NC_056728.1:550110487-550260487 GCF_019279795.1 Protopterus annectens
ACTCAAGTTCAAGCTCAAAGTGTGGTATATATAAATAGTTTCTTCATTGTATTTAATTGTCTCTGGAGCTTTTCTCCCGGGACTCAGCTGAAAAAGGGCTCTTACTCAGTTGGACTATCCCAGTAAACAAATGCTAAATAAATAAATATTTGTCCCTCATTACAAAAAAGAGCTGACAATATTCCTAAAACTGCTACCATGTTGTTTTATTTATCGTAGTTTCGAGCCTTGCCATCTCTACCAAACATCAGTGATGTGACAGACCCAAGAATTAGTCATCTACAGTGGTTTGTACTTTTGGCAAGTGGTTTCTGAAAAGGATACAAAAGCTACTAGTTTACTTATATACATTTTTAAACAGCACTACTTCTTTCAAAACAAGTCTTGTACATTTTGCGTCAAAGCAGTTTGAAATTGGCCTTACGTAAAACAAATAGCTGGCTTGGTTAAGTCACAGAAAAGAACAGGTTGGTAAATTCTACATAAACACAACTGAAAATGATCTAACAAGACAAACTACTTACAGCTTAGTGTTATAGCATCGGTCTCCCCCATCCATAGCTAAAATGGATAGCAAAACATACCATCCTCACAGCTTCAAAAAATAGACAATTTGGTGCTGACCAGTTTTGACTGAATCTGCTTTATGTTCCTAAGACATATTGTAAATAACCATTCACCCTGTTTTGACGCTCACCTGTAAAGGCACACACCACTAACCAAAAGTTTTCATAATTATTGTTTTAAGCTTTCAAATGTTCTGTATATCTGAGCAGAACACATATTTACATAAATATGAGTATAAAAAAATTAGAGCACTGCTGAAAGACTGAAAGTATGAGCAACACCATTACTCTTGTTCAGTACCAACCTCAGGAATGAGGCATATTATACAAAATTAAAAGCAAGTCACTAATTAACATTCAGAACAGAAGCCCTCGACAGCTGCTCTGAAGGATGACATAAGCATTCACAAGCTGGGGAAACTTCCAACATGCCTCCACAAGCCAACTTCTCTGAAGTGTCACTATTCCCCTTATAGTATGCCAGTTTATTTTACATGAATGTGCATGTATTTGAAAATAGTAGCCTCCAGGACTAGTCTGTTAAAAATTGTCCATCCACACATAACAGGCAATATACAACACATAGTAGGCAATATACAACACATAGTAGTTAAGGAACACATGCACAGGTAAATATTTAAATGCATTCTTTCTGCACAATCCTGAATACATCTGCATTGCAGTGATTAAAACTTCTTATATAGGTAAAGACAATGCAGATGGCTCTGAAACACAGTGAATTATAAAAAAGTAGGAGGAGGTGATGACACGCTTAAAATCTGGTTCAAAGTATGTGTATTTCAATGCTTGCTGGCTGTGTGTGTATGTGTGTGTGTGTGTGGGGGGGTGCATGCATGTGTTGGTGCTTTTTGTTTTGGGACATTAGGAAGGTGCTGTTAATTTCAGTTAGGAAAAGTATTCAACTGTAATTTTACTTGCAGGTATGGAAAGCATTTACTCATGGTTTCTGTTTACATAGAAAAGAAATACAAACGTATGTGCCTGTTGCTGATCTTGTAAAGGTTTACTGACTCCGTCCTTTAGATGTAGTGACTACACCCTCTCTACAAAGGGAAGATTTTATTTAAATATAGTCCCATCTCTTCCAGAATATAAATGCAGTAAATTAGTTAGTAAGCAGTGACTGCACTTTAATAAAAATCAACATGGTTGCAATCCAGCTCTAAACATATATTGAAAATTGTACAATAAACAAAAAATACTTAAAGAATGAAATAGCCTATTTATTTTCAAAAACACTGAGAAACACAACAATTATTCTATATCAAACTATAAAATGGACATTTTAAGTGCAATAATATCCTTCAGGATAGAATTGGCCTCACAAGATCCTTTTGTAGCCTGCTATTTTCCTATCATGTCCACCCTGTGAAGCAATATAGGTGTAAAAACCTGTGCTGAGGGAGTTCCATACATACTGACCTAAGTTTTTACAGATCAAAGTTAAATTCTGGTGTATACAGCATAACATTCTGTGAACAAGTAACAGATTTCAAGTATGTGTTTAGCACATTTGTAAGCCAAAAAGGCTAATTACACAATTGCAAAACAGTGGGCAATATCAGCATAAGGAGCTACTACAAAAGTGGTGTCGTGTGTAGATGCTGTAGTATGCACGTTTGCATCTCAGAGTAGATGAACTATAACAAATGCACCAGACTGTGTAACAATGGTGCACAAGTATGTACTTAATTTAGCAGTAATTACCTCTTTCAAAAACAGTGATTCAATGTGTCATCTGGATTTTTCAGATTCTTCTGTATATCATTTTTAAGATAGTACAAATGGGTAACCTACTGGTATACAAAGACTGAAAGCTCAACCTTCAGTTGCCTGAGGTTCAGCTCTCTGACTCACTGACAGTTGGAGTTCCTCTATAGGAATTGCTGGTGCGTTGAGCCAGCAGTGATGTCATTTTTGTGGAAATTTCATTTTTCATGGAATATACATTAGTTTGGGGGTACATGGGGGGCTTGCCCCTCTGCAAAAACACTTAAAAACTGTTTTTTGTCAGGATTTTTTCTGTGAATGCAGCTGTGGGATTCGGATCCTCCATGCATTCACACACAGTGGAAGCAGTGCAACTTCTACAGCCCTGGAAATGTAGCAATACAGGCCTCATGTTTTAGACTAATAGTACTACCCTTCTGATCTAGATGTGATGTCCTCGTTAGTCAGTCAGTCATTCTGTTACTCTGCAGGGCAAGCTGTCTTGAAACATTTATTGCTGCAGTCATCAATAAACTTCAGTACAACAAAGACTAGGAAGTAAGTGTCTGTGAGTGTTTACTTAAACAAAATAAAAAATAATGTGGAGATCTGAATTGTGACTATCAAAATAACAAAATAAAAATATGAAAAAGCGGACACTAGATTCATTAATGACATAAATCTCCTGGCTGTTGTGTGAGCTTTGAGATGGTATATATAAGTTAAGTGAATCAACAGGAATCCAAATGTAATAACTGCACAAATAAAAACAAGATATTGTATGACACCCAATCCAGCACAATGAATGCAATTAACTAGAGAGCATGGCAAAGGTATTTTATACAAGACACTTTTAAAATTAATGTAATCATTTAACCATATAACATTATGAGGGCATTTAAAGTATATGGTCATGTATGGAAACATATATATTTTACAATTAATTTAAACTGACATCATATGCTTCATGTTAAAGTTGCAACTGAAGATTATAGCGTGCTGTTTGATGTTTTGCTTTTAGTTTCATTGTTTACTCATATTTTTTCTCTATAACCACGCCGACAAAATGATGTCATGGTAGGAATTGAGAAATGATTTCCATACAAGTGCAAAGGATTACGTGTAAGCAAAAACAACTTGTTCATTAGAGAAGCAGCCTCTTAGATTGTGGTTTCAATCATCGTGTGTTAATTTTCAATGTGAGATGATTTACCTAAAAAGCTAGTTGACAACTTGTCTGTCAGAAATAAGAAACTACTACTGATGCATTTATCATAAAAATACATTCATTTAGGTAGTGAGGCACTGTGGGCTCAGTCTTTTATTATGTCATGGCAGGGATTTTCAGCTCTGTATAAATATTCAAGAGGACTGTCTTTACTAACAAAATAAAATGCAAAAACAATAGATGTTTTGCATCAAAAACTGCATAATTTGGTATTGTATATGGAGAGGAGATTATATCCAACATCATAGGTTTGCTACATGACCAAGACACTGCAACTTCAATGCCAAAAGTACTCTTTTTTTTTTATTCTAAGGTCACTTTAAATCATTACCCCTCACACCCTTTTTAACATAGTCAAAGAAATAAGAGGTAAACCTCTTAAAATTAACACATGCCATGGAGTGGTGATACAATGCAACAATCAAAGTAATCTTTCAGATATCATATTCATACTTGTTATCCCCTCCAAGACAGTTTGCAAGTAGTGTCTCACGTAAAATTTATTTCACGCAGTGCAACTTGCAGCATACACAATTTTATTAATGCTACTATTGAATATCTAGTTGTAGCACGAAGAGTTAGGCATTCAACTACAATATCTATATTTGTTAAAGGAAACAGTACCCTCTGCTATCATAATATTTCCCTAAGCACTTGACGGCCCTATAGCTCTCAAAAATATTCTTTAAATTATTATTTTTTTCTTATTAATGAGAACAGCCACTTCTCAAATTGTATATTTAAAGTCCTTTGTCACATTAGTATATACCAGTTGTTTTAAATAATATCCATAGTATTTGTATAATTAAACTGTTGGTACACCTAAGCTTTTATCAGAATGTGTGTCATAAACGCCACCACCATCTGACTCAGATAAAAACAATGGTAGGAACGTGTCCTCTGTCTGCCTTGACCTCATCAGAAACTGATTGAATCAGACCCCTGGAACACCCCTTAGCTTCATATCTATGACTCAGTGCCAACATTTCCAATCCAAATATCTCATATGTGGCAATAAGCCTAACAGTATGTACCATTTGTCCTTTTGCAACCCTTGTCTTCAAATATGCCAAGTGCATAATATCATATTCCAGACAATAAATTACAAACACTTTCTTTCTAAAAATAATGGAGATTTATTATTTTTCACTTGCTAAATTCTTCTGTAGAAGGATGAAAAGAAAAACAAAACATATTTTTCTGTCAGTAAATTTGAATGATAAAATAGACGCACTGCTGCCAAGATAAACCTTAAACATATTTAACAATTCATACATGCCACTCGAAATCATAATATATCATGTTTAAAACACAGAAGACACTGAAAAAATGTATTACTATAAATAAAACATGTCCCTGTACAAACACAAGGTTGGCATAACTGAGGCATGTACTGCCCCCCCCCCCCCATAACTATACCTTGTACCTGCTGTCTCCAAAAACAAAACAGTTGTGATTCATGACTACACAAATATACTTTAACGCATGAAACACCTAACTGATATGGAGTCAGGTTATAAAAGTAACAACACAGCCATCTGTGTCACAGTAATAGCTTTTAACTTACTAGCAATGTGTCTGGCCAAAAATCAATGACTTAATGTTTCTGACTATCACTTTTGAATTTCTATTCCATAAGTAAGGCAACTGGTTCAGTTTTTGAACTATAGGTTGAAGCCAGTGGCATTACAGGTGGTTCATTAAGACTATTATGTGATTTTGAAGGGTCTACTTTAGAACATTGACCAAAAAGTTAAAATTCATACCATTGAGACTGAAACATCAAAGTCCCACAATCTTGATGGGCCAAAGCTTTGAAAGCCTACAACATCAAACAGTGGTAGTATGTGTTTGCACAAAATTGCAGTACAACTGCAAGTGGGGTTTTGCTCTTTCTCAGCTGTTGTGTGATCTTGGGATTTATATATATGATGTGCTGGGAGTGTGGTGGGCACAGACCCCACATGGGGAGTGGAGGAGGGCTGCTCACCTGCAAAACAATATGTTCTTAAATTTGTGTGAAGTCAATGTTTAGGCCGGTTGAGATAAGGAAGCTTTGATGCTCCAGTCTCAATGATTCGAATGTCGACAGTTTGGTAAGTCAGCTTTGTAACACTGATCCAACTATGATACCCCAGATATTTAATGTGAGGTGAGATGCCAGATGTAATTCTGTCATTCTCCCATATTCATGTTACCGATACTGTCAATCAGCAAATAGTGGGTGTTAGCCTCAGCTTGGGAAATTACCAGGAAAAAGCAAGCATTTTCTACCAAAAAAGTAAGCATTTTCTCTTTATACTTTACAGTTTCCAACAAAACCAAATATTACTCTTATATGCCTTCATAAGTCTAATACTTAGATTGTTCACAAGGCTATTGAAAGCACAGCTATTTTGTGTAAATTATAATATTTCTTTTTATAGACCTTTTTAAAAAAGCCTTGATCTTATTTTCACAGATAGTCTGAAGCACTTCCATAGTAAAAAGTGTGTGTGTGTGTGTGTGTGTGTGTGTGTGTGTGTGGTGGGGGGTGTTGCATGTACCCCATCTTTAATTTTAAATTAGAAGAAAACTTTACCTCACATTCATATGTCATGCAAATTTATCATTCTGACATCTATCCTAAGCAAAGTTATAATCTTTACTTTTATGTCTGGCCAAGCTTTCATTTTGAAAGCTGCTGGAGAAAACTGCATTGTAGGTATTTTTTATCTTATAGTCTGTATCTGTACATTATCTTTAGTTTTATTTAATTATTTTACTTTCTTGGAGTTTTAAAAGTCACCAGAAAGTAAACCTTTGCATTGCATTATGTGAATACAAAGGAATTACCACTTTGGAATACTAGGCGGTATTAAGAAATAGCAGTTTTATTGAGACTGAGGAAGCTATGTCAAGCATTCACTATAAGAGCTGCCCTAGACAGAACACTGATCATTAATTGTTTTTGATTTTTCCCATTTTACCTCCTTATTGTGTTGTTAAGCCCAGTGGCTCCTGAGTGGCCTAACACCTATCATGTAAATTTGACTTTAGAAACCCCTCCCACTCACATCTCACCTGCTCAAGCAAGTGATCAGGACAGGATCATATTGATAAGCGCCTTCCCTTAAACGTGATAGGTTAATACCATTAAATGCCATTTCGTATGTATTTCAATGAGTGAAACATTGGTTAAACAACAAGAGGAAGAAACAACTGAAGCTAATGAGCAGGGACACAGAAACAGGGACCTGCTACTGACTAGACCAAAAGGATTTGATCATCAACAGGCCATGGGGACAAAAAAAAGTACACAAACACACACACACACACACACACACACACACACACAGTATGGAATAAGCTTCTGTCAAAAAAATTCTGTAATTAACTTCCTTCAGAACTAATCTCCCTTATCAGCAGTTCCAGCCATGTATTTCATTTCACTTTAATTTGTTACCTGGAGCAGAGTACTGATCTAGGGACCATTATCAGCCTTATAGGATCATAGGAGGTTACTAGGCTAATGGTACTTGGGCTCTTACAAGCCTAGCCAAGAGTTTATCCCCAAAAAAGAAAACTCAGTCAGCACCTGTTGCCCCTGTCAGTGAGGGACAAAGGTGGAACCCCTGGGAAAAATTTATGGTTTCCCATCCACTCATCAAGATTGCCCTTAAAATGGGTCAACAAGGTACTCTGTTTGACATGTATGGGAAATCTATTCCAGAGTTGGGGCAGCCTCTGGGGGACAAACCTGTCTCTCCAGCAGGTTTTGTTGATGTCGCATATTAGATTTAGGCCTTTCGAGCAGGTAATGCTGAAGGAGTTAGAATTATGGATATGGAGCATCTCTAGTAGGGCAGGGTCTGATATTGTCTTGTAGGCGAGACACAGATCACCTCTGAGCAATCTATATGATACCGAGTAAAGTGATAGCAATTTGAGCTTGTCTGCATAGGACAGGTGTTGGAGGCCATGGATTCTCTTTGTGAGGTATTTCTGTGGCCTTTCCAGTTGCTGCAGGTGTTCAGATAGGTACATACCAAACGAGGCCTAATGAGGAAGGAGTACAGAGAGGTAATAACCTCTTTTTTTCTAGATGCAATCCCTTTACTTATGAGATGAACCAAGTAAGTTTTTTTTCTGACCACTGCTGCTACATGATAGTCGAATGTGAGATTGTTGTCAACCTGAGTATCCAGGTCTCTCACCACTGGTTGTGTGCTTAGTGGGTTGCCATTGATGTGGTAATCAGTATGGGCCGTGTTTTTGCCAAATGGTATGATAATACATTTTTTTTGTGTTTAACTTAAGGCCATGATATTGGCACCAGTCATTTGTTGCTGTGAGACCCTCTTGTAGTATGTTAACATAATTTGGGGAGTCATTGACAGTACCCAACTTACAGTCATATGCAAACTTGGTCTGCCACAGGCCCTTTGTCTTTGCCTGGACCTCTGAGAAGTAGATGCCAAAGAGTAGGGGTCCCAGGACAGATCCCTGGGGAACACCACTAGTGACAGGTCTGCTGTCAGAGGTGGTGGTGCCTATTTTGACCTTGTGGGTCCTATTGGTGAGCCAGTTGGCCACTCACCTGATGAGATAGGGATTTATGCCAAGCTGAGTTAACATTTTGATGATGCCTGAGTGGAGGACTGTCAAAGGCTTTGGCCAAGTCAAGGTAAGCTGTATGTACTGACTTTTGATCATCCAGGGCCTTGGTGACAGTCTCAAAGAAATCAACCAGGTTCAACAGGCAAGATCTGCCCCTGATGAATCCAAATTTGGTGGGGTCAAGTGCTTGGAAATTGGCTATGTCCTTTTTTATGAGATACATAATAATATGCTCCATGGCTTTACAGATCAAACTTGTCAAGCTAATGGGGCGATAGTTTCCTGGGTCAGTAGTGGCACCACCTTTGTGCAAGAGGATGCCCAGAAGATACAAATGAGAAGGGTATGACATTAGACAAACACTGGTAAACATAAGTTTTCTAGGAGAATTATTCTGTTCTAACCAAGTTTCTACAAAGGTTTAAAAGACAAAGTCATGAAGCTGAGCAAAACTTATTTCTAGATATTAATGAATAAACATCAATGTGGTTATGCTATGCATGATTAAATAATAGAAGGAACATATACTGTAAACTCAGAAATATATGGCAAATATCCTTGGTTACCATAAAGATAGTTATGTATGTAAGTATTAATGGAAATATTTACTGTATAAATAATGCATCAGGAGAGTTTCTGTGCTCTAAAAGTATTTTTTATAAAAGTTTAAAAGACAAAACCATTAAGTTTAATAAAATATATTTCTAGATATTAATTTCCTCTAAACATTGATGACTATGCTACAAATAATACATTCCAGAAGAAACACTCTGATTAAATTCACTGATATATGGCAAATGTCCTTTGCCAGCACTAAATATGCTTGTGTGTATTTACTGGATGGAGAAGCGAGAAATGGATGTCTCAGATCACAGCTTTGTACAGGTTACAGAGTTAGAGGATGGGTAATAAGGGAGGTGGGAGAGGGAGGATATAGGATGAGGAGAGATTACAGTCAACTATAGTATTTATTGCAGTAAGAAGACAGAACCGTGATGGTGGTTAAGGTGATGGGCCTGGTGATCATGTTATTCCTTGGGAAGGAAAACAGTGGCATCTACTTCTTTGGAGAGCATTTGTTAAAAATTGGATCTGAAAGAGTTAAACTGCTGTATTCCTTGAGGTATTATTGCTAAGGATTCCCAAGTTTGGCTTAGTGGTACATTGCCCTGACTCTAGTGCACAGGGTCCTCAGTTCAAGACTTGGAAGTGACATTGCTCTGACTCTAGGTATGGGGGCATGTTCTAAGAAGCTGGGTTACTGGAGTGAAGCCTGTTTCCTTGGGTCTATAATGCCTGAACAGATTTGGGAATTGGTACTGTAGTTGGGTTTTTTGTTTGCCAGGTGGGAAACAGTTTTGTTGTAGGAGTTTGTTGAGTAATGAGAATAGAAGAAGTTTGGATCTTTGTTTCACAGGAAGGCATTTTCCCTTGTCTAGGACTGAGCACTGGTGATATAGCTTGGAAAATAAATCTACAGATCCTACTGGATTGGGTTTAAATCAAAGTCCTATTATGAACTGATGTTGAGGCAATGATAGGTAAACTGTACTATAGCAGGACTAGCAGAATTCCTCTTCCTAATGCAGATCTGTCTTCAAAAGGAAGTGGGAGATCTTTTGTCACAACCCTTGCAAAAGTCAGTGGACAGTACACTATTCAACACTCCAGTGCCTTGGGTAAAAAGTCTTCTCGGAGTTAACAAAGACAAAGAAACACATCATTAGATATGCACACCAATTAATTCCAATAAGATAATTATCCATTGAAAACATTCAATTACAAAAGGGCTTTCCAAGTACACACTCTGTTCTGTGTACTGTGTCTTTGCTGACAATAAATATTATTATTTTGGTGTAGTTCATTTATTTTGTCACTGGCCTTGTCATATTTAAATTTGTATGGTTGGTTTGTGGTTTTTGGTTTATTTGGATCTATGACCAGTGATCCTTTGTTGCAATTACCATGGATTTTTTGGGAGGATACTTTGGATTCCACCCAGAAAACCATGGAACAGTATATAGTACCACCCAGAGATCGATCCATGGAAGGTAGCTTGATGGCCAGGAGTGTGGAACCTGTGAGGACCTGGGAAAGAGTGTTGGAGGAAGGTAGAAATAAAAGACCGGGTAATCCCTTCCAGTGTGTGGATCGAGCAGAGTCAGTGCAGTTTTCTTCAGACATCCATGATAACATTGAATCTCTGGAGAAATTATTGATGAAGGAAAAGGTGGCATATTTTAAGTTTAAAATGTTACTTAGACCTTGATATTACTCTTCGAGGTCTAAGATTTGTTAAAAGACCTACTGCACCTTTTGATCCCTCTGATTCAATCAATGTACAGTTTGAAGCCAGGTGGATCTCTGTGGCACACAAGAGTGTAAATGACTGGCTGCATATTCTTGTTGAGAGAGATGTTATCAAGCAGCAGAAACTGAAAGAAGAAATTGCCATTGATTGTTCTACCCTCTCCAGACAATTGGGTGCTTCCCATTTTGAACAGGTTCTTTGTGGTTGCAATGATAAAGTGGAGGAAGCATCCAATGACATTATTAAAAGGAAGATTAATAAACTTGAAAGGGACATTCAGGACTACAACTCTAGGAGAACATTTAAGAAACTGGCCAATTAGGATCGCTGAGGATGTGGTAAATCCATTTCTGGTAAAAAGAAGTAGAAGGCGAATATTTCATTCACTTCATCTGAAGCTTCTAGCACTATGGGGGAATCGGAGGGTGAAAAACACATATCCTCCATTGCCTTTACCTAAAGAGTAAAATTATCTGAGGGATAATTTTCAGAGTTATGTAAATAAGAAGGATTGTAGTAGAAAAAGAGGATTCATGGAAGGTAACAGAGATAGACAATTTAGTAGATATAACAACAAAAGGACCAGATATTGACTTTTAAAATGCATGTCACCTGATTAAACAAACTACTGTTAGTAATTTTGGTAATTGTATTGTCAATTTGTCTTGTATTTCACTCACGAATGCTGAGGTTTCTGTTTTACAGTGTGGTTTAAACTTTCTTCCCACAGTATTACCAAGAAAATATGTCTTACAAATGGAACTTTTTCAACTAGTAAGAAAATTACATTTGCTGGAATTTTTTAATGCTAAGAATGATGTTCATTTTGATGCTTTGTCTGATACTGTGGAGGGGGAAGTGATGAAGGGGATATGTTTTATTCCTGTGATTCTTCTCTAGAAAGTTCTATGGACTTGGCTATTGTAAATGCATACTGTTTATTAGAAACATCTGCACTTACATGTAAAAGTAAATTTATTCCTCCCTATTTACATGAAGAGATACAACAGTTTTCCATGGTGATTAATTATGCAGTAGACAATAGCTTTCAAAAATTTTTAAAATTGAAAGAGAAGTTGGGTTATAATTTAACAAAACAAGAGTGTAAGGCACTGCAAGATCTAAGTAAAAGACAGGAAATAGTTATAAAACCATTGGATAAAGGTTAAAAACTTGTGGTTTTACATTTTTCTCAGTATTTTAAGATGGGTATGGACCATTTATCTGATGAGAATGTTTATAGAATTTCCCATTTGATGGAATATCGAAATGTTATTATAAAGTATAACGAGTTGTTGAGGAAAGGGTATAGGTTAGGTTATTTATCCAGACTGGATGTTGACATTAGATTTAATACAGAAAGGTGTACTTTAGCTAGGTTTTACTGTCTACCCAAGATTCATAAGCGCTTGGTTCCCCTCCAGGTCGCCCAATAGTGGCAGAGGAAAAGTATTTTTTACATAATAGGGGAATGATGTTACACTCATTTTTTGTGAAGTATGTAGTAAAATTAGACCCATATATAAGGGATCCCTTTGACTTTCTACAGAAAATAAAGTGGGCAGATAATTTTTTGGGGTAGTTGTTTATGTGAAACGCTTATATACCAACATTAAACACTCAGTAGGCCTTGAAGCTTTAAGATTTTTTCTTGGTGAAAGTCCAGTAGTTAATTATGTTATTGATTTATTATTTTTTTAGTTTAACAATTTTATTTTTATTTAATCAATGTATTTATCAAGAGATGCAAGGGACTGCAATGGGTGCACCCATTGCACCAATTTATGCTAATTTAGCTATGGATTTGTTTGAGGTGGAATTTTTAATTAAGTTAAAGTTTTTTAATGATTTTGTAGTTTTATATTACAGATTCATAGATGATTTGATTTTTTACGTAGAAGAAGTGAAAATCTAGTGGAGACATTTGTAAATGATTTACGAGGAAATCATTTTGGTTTGCAATTTGATGGCCTTCGGAGTGGTAAGGTAGTGACTTTTCTAGACCTGGAGTTGGATGTTACTGGTGGACTAGTAAGTGCTAGATTATATAGGAAATTTGAGGATGGGGCTGATTTTTGGATAGTAGGAGTTGCCATCTTCCTCATGTACTGAATGCCTTACCCTATGGTGAGTTGTTAAGGGTAAGTAGGTTATGTAGTGAGGTGAAAGTGATGGAAGAGGAAATTGCTCACACCTGCATCATCTTTAAATAAAGAGGGTATGGTGAGGAGTTAATTATGCATTCCCTGAAAAAGTTGCTTCAGGCAGATAAGGATAGACATGGGACTATCAGTAAGGAAAATGTTGGTTCTAATAGTAGTTTAGACAGGTGTGAATGTGGGAAATGGAGGAAAGTTTATTTTGTTACTGTTTTTAATGTGCTCAGTCAGGCAATAGTAAATATTATTAAATACTATTGGGTATTTCTTTTTAAGGGTAAAAGTTGTATTAGGAATTTATACAGATTTCCTTTAATATCTTTTAAGAAAGGTAGAAGCATTAAAGACACGGTGGTTCATAGCTTGTTTTGTCCACCTAAGAAAAGTCCTACTTGAGTGATAGGGACTTTGGGAATGGTCGCTTGTGGAAATTGTTCAGTATGCAAGCATGTAGTCAGGTGTTTTGAGCAGATTAATGGTGTAAATTATAGTCCTATAGCACAATGGTCGCTTGTGGAAATTGTTCAGTATGGAAGCATGTAGTCAGGTGTTTTGAGCAGATTAATGGTGTAAATTATAGTCCTATAGCACATTATATTTGTACTACAAAAGGGGTAGTATATGCCCTGACTTGTCCCTGCAGCCTTTTTTATATAGGGGAAACAAAATATCTTTTAAGGTAAGACTGCAGGAGTATATCAAAGACATTAAGAATAAAAAAAATGTGAAAACCCTGTAGCTGTTCATTACAACATGGTGCATGGGGGGGGGGGGGTTACAGATTTAAAAGCATGTATACTGGAACAAGTCCATATAGAGGATACCTTTGTGCTGAAGAATAAATTGTTATTTAAAGAAACTATTTTTATTCTTAAGTATGATACATTGACACCTAAGGGCTTGAACAGGGAGTGTACTTGGAAATCCCTTTTGTAATTGAATGTTTTTATTGGATAATTATCTTATTGGAATTAATTGGTGTGTTTATTTAATGGTGTGCTCTTTTGTGATTGTTAACTCTGAGAAGGCTTTTTAGCAGAGACGCTAGAGTGTTGAATAGTGTACTGTGTCTTTGCTGGCAATAAATTTTATTATTTTGGTGCAGTTCATTTGTTTTGTCACTGTCCTTGTCATATTTAAATTTTATAGTTGGTTTGTGGTTTTTGACTGGGATAAAGAACTCTGCATCTTTGTTCCTTATCCCATCTGGTTCCTCATACAGACAAAGAAGCAAATTATGGGGATTTTAGCAGCTCTTTAAACAGATGTCATTACTGTATGTGAGCAAACAACTGTATTATGTCAGTAAAAGAACCAGAATCCTAGGTGGTTTGACACGATACAGCACTAGAACACCCATCCACTTTTGTATAGCTTTGTAATCAATAGTTTCTTTTTGAAACATATCTTGGCTTTGTAATTAGTACAGTAACTTCATTCTAAAAGCACTGCCTAAATATATAATCACAGGATCTCCTACCACAAATAACAGCAGATAGGTAGATTAACTGTAGAAACTCATCATGTTAAATATAGTGTTTACAGAGCAGTTTTGTACAGAAACATAGCAGACGCTCCTACTACAATTACATGACAAAACTGCACACAGCATATTGATTGCTAATCTGTATGAACCACGCAAGTGTCAGTATAATGCTGTTGTACTTATTTTCTGGTCATAAAAAGAAGTTAACTTTACAGCAATGTTTTCTCTGAGTAATGGACTTACCCACAGTTAAAGTACACTTGGCAGTAATTTTAGGTGTGGAACCCACATGTTTGTGGATAATTAATTAATAATGCATGCCATTGTTGACTGGTATTAAACATGCAAGTAATAATAAACAGCAGTTCACAAACACACCTTTTTATTTATTTAGCACAGTTTAAGGGCCGGTACTGATTTACCATTTGGAATACCTGTCTCTTGATTTTGTGTGGACCAGTGGCTAGTCCTAAATTAAAATGTGCACATGTCCTTTACTCAGTGCTGTTGAATAGTTTGAATAAAGACAATTTAGTGAGCAAAGGATCATTTTTAATGTCAGTGCATACAGTAAAAAAGTTTACTAGCTTGTCACTGACAATGATGTTTGACAAGCCATTGAGAACCTACAGAAACAGAGAACATACCGTCAATGTGGCGCACTGTGGCCCATCGTATTTTTCTGTTGAAAGCAGGAGTATGGCCCTACAGCATAGTGATTTTAGGTTTCAGTGCATTTAGTGTAGTGATTTTAGGTTTCAGTGCATTTAGTATAGTGATTTTAGGTTTCAGTGCATTTAGTGTAGTGATTTTAGGTTTCAGTGTATTTAGTGTAGTGATTTTAGGTTTCAGTGTATTTAGTGTAGTGATTTTAGGTTTTGATCTCCCATTTCTTGCCATATGATTTTAGGTTTTGATCTTCCATTTCTTGCCATGGTTTTAATAACCTCCCCTAACACTGTCCTTTATTCATGTGTTGAGGCAATGCTTCCTCTGTTACTATTTCATTTCATACATTTGGGAAACTGAAGTGGTAACACCAAAAAAACACTCTGTGGCCAAAAGTAAGTGCAGATGGAATAGATTAGAGGAAAGTCCTGTGTTAGAAGAAAGGAGTTCTGTCTTTTATCTATCGAGTAAAGACCAGCACGGTAAACATAAGATAAACATGTACCATTTACAGCCAAAAGGGATAAAGAACAGATTAATGATGTGCAAATAGTGAAATTATTCATAATTAGCAGCTTGCAATAATAAGGTGAAAAGGGGTTCCAAATGTTCTACACTGTCACATTTTGTACTAACTACATTTAATCCATTTGTAAGTCATTAAATGTTGTCTTAACAGAAACATAAACATAAACCATCTTGCTTTAATACATCTGTAGGGCACTAAGGTTTATCTTTATCACAGATATATACATTTTCCAGGAAGTATAATGCAGCTTATTTAATGGCTTCTTTGTCTCCATACTAACCTTACAGCCCTGTAGTCTATTCGCAAAGGACAGGGGCACAGTAGTAGAACCATGACGGCAGGCCTGATTCTAAGCAGCACTATCAATTATAAAATCTGGGTTAGAAATTAGATGTCTCTGCTGATAGTGTATATAAGTGCATACAAGGTGTGGATGGCAGTATAAGTAGCACATTTTCATATATGTCTAAATGCAAACATTTGATGTTTTAACCAAAAACAAGGCCACTCAAGTATTAACTTTCACTTAGGGCTACCATTTCTGGAGTCTATCAGACATCTGGTGTAACATATTGTTTTCCCAGCTATATTTAATTTTGTACATGTAAACAAGTGGTGACTATAAATTTTGGTATTCTTCTAATAAATCTTGAAAGGCTCACTGCAATCTTGCTTGTAGTTACATCACGCCACTAAATGAGTACCTTTTCCCCTGAAGATGGTGAGTGTCGTCATAGTAAAGGGAAACACTAGAGAGGGTGGTTGATAATCAAATACATAAAATAGTAGAAAGTAAGATGGGAAATGAGTCGTTTGGACTTAGATCAGGATGCAGTACAACTGACTCAATGTTTGCAGTGAGACAAATAGTGGAGAAAAAGTTAAAGCTAAGGAAATAAGGAAGGAGTCCAACTGGACATTCCTGCACTTAGAAAAAGCATATAATAAGATCGCAAAAAGCTGATTTGGGAAATGGTTTGAAGTCCCTGCAATACTAGATTTTCCACTGTGTGATTCCTTAAAACCTGTTGTATTAGAGGTAACATGGGATATAAGCAAATGATCCGTTGAGGACATCAGGTGTTTTAGCTATATGGCAGTTCAGAATGCCCAGGATATTTTTCTTTTTAAGTCTTTTAATGGACAGTTTCAGGACAATAAAGCCATGTCCCACTAGCTGTGGACATACATGTTTCAGTCTTCTTATGACCTTGTCAGCACAGCATAAGTGGACTGTTTGGCTAACCTTTAGAAACACAGGGTTGTCATACCCAGCTGATGTCCATAACCATTAGGGTGACTGCAAAATATCCCAACTAATAAACTAAAACAATGAGTGACAAGGTCACACAGATAAACCAATCAGTAAAACTACAAGAAAAACCTAGTCAGGTTATGGGCATTCAGAACTGCCATATAGCTGAAACACCTGATGTCCTTAAGGAGTCATTTGCATATATGCCATTTTATCTCTAATACAAGAGGTTTTAAGGAATCACATAGTGGAAAATGTAGCCTGGCTAGGTTTTTCTTGTAGTTTTACTGATTGGTTTGTCAGTGTGACCTTGTTACTCGTTGTTTTAAGTCCCAGAACTACTGGTAGGTATAGAGCAGGCTATGTACAAGGAGTCAATCACACAAGTACAAAAGGTGTTCAGACTCACAGAGAGCATCCCAGTGGGAGTGGGGGCTCTGAAACTCCTTTTATAGTAATGATGAAGTACATTAACAAACAGGTCAGAGGGGAAAGGTCAACAAAGCTGCTGTGTGCAGATGATGTGGTATTACAAGTAGATTCTGAACAGGAATTTGAGCAAATGATAGGGGAATGAGATGCAAAACTGAAGGCACATGGGATGAAACTGAGTAAAAACAGCATAGTGGCAAGGTAGCAAATGAGGAATCAGAAGAAGCTGAAAATTGAAATAGAAGGGGAAAATAATGGAACATGTTAACAATGTCAAGTATCTGGTAGATGTGACTGAGGAAAATGGGAGACTGAATGAGAAAGTCAAAACTAGAATCACAGATATTGTGGCCAAACTGTGATAATGTGTCAGGTATAGCATGGGATAAAAGAATGCCAAAGAAGACAAATAGTAAGGTGCACAAAACAGTGGTGTGACCAGTACTACTGCATGGTACAGAAACCTGGGCAGTAAAGGCAGAGCAGCTGAAGAAGCTTGAGGTGATGGAGATGAAGTGCCTGAGAAGGGCAGTAGGATGCATATTGTGGGACAGATGTAGAACTGAGGACAACCAAGCATAAGCTAAAGTAAGCTCAATTGCAGATAAGGTAAAGGAGAATGGAGTCTGGTGGTTTTGTCACATGTGCAGGAAAGCAGAATGCGATTTGGCAAAGAAGATTTAACCAAAACAGGAAGAAGGTAAGAAGAGGTGACATTCACCAAAAGATGAATTGTATGAGAGAAGACCTGTAACAGGCATGAGTGTTGATGAAGGTAGGACAGTGAGTCTAAATCAAGCGATGTGGCAACAGTTGATACAGCACCCCAATACTATGTAGAAATGTAAAAATGGGGGTTGACAGCACCCCAGTACTCTGTAGAAATGTGAAAATGGGGGTCGACAGCACCCCAGTACTATGTAGAAATGTGAAAATGGAGGTTGATGATGATAAGGGTTAATGTTGCCTTCAGTCTGTTAGCCACTGGATGTGCTAAAGGAAAGAAAAAAATATTTTCTTGGTTTCTCCTGTAGCGTTACTGTATGTCCTACATTTGACTGGGTACATAAAAAGTGTGCCCTGACTTCCGCGGTGGTGCAGTGGTACTGTTGTTGCCTCGCAGCAAGAGGTTCTCCCGTTCGATTCTCGGCTTGGGTTGGGAGTGCCTTCTGTGTGGAGTCTGCATGTCCTCCCTGCGGTCGAGTGGGCGTTCGAAAGACATGCGTTGAATTGGCATGCCTTCGTTGAAGGTTAGGCATTGGGCTGGCAACTCGACACCATAAAAAACAACTGCCAATCATTAGCGGACCGGTTTTCCGCTGTGGCGACCCCTAACCGGGAAAAGCCAAAAGACAAACAACAACATAAAAAGTGTGCCCTGGAATAGCATGCTTTAATGACGCCATGGCCAAACACCTGTCATTGTATAAGGAATGTAGACAGCAACGTCTTTGTCTCAAATTATCTGCAAATTATCCACAGCAGTCCTTTCTCAATCAAGTAATCCCAGTTCATGAACCAGTAAATCAAACAATACATGCCAGCTCATTTTGAAAGATACTGATCGAGATGTTTTTCACTTCTACACTGGGGCAAATAATTTCTTAGCAATAACAACTTGCTGATTCATTTAATTGCTACATTTTGGTAACCAAGAAGCCACAGCTGAGGGCTTCACTTTATAGCAATCTTCCAATGAGAAAAGCTCAACTGACAAGCTACTGATACAAAAGGCTAAAGATATATTAAACAGAAAAGTGTGTTATGGCTTATTATACACAGTGCAAACACCAGCAGCAGTTACCAGAAAAAGAAATACATAACAGATAAAACACAATGCAATTTTTTTTATTATGTTAACATTTGTTAATTAGGTAAACTGGATTCATATAAGAGATCCTTTTCAGCCGTTACCCAGGTCATTATTCAGACAGAATGCGACAAGACAAGACATGCAGCAAATAAAATTAAGAGTGCAAATGTTATATAAATTTACAGCAGAGGGAATACTGTTTAAATAATCATCACTTAGTTTGTTTTACATTAACAGGTCATGATTTATTTCAGAATTCTTATTTAGATTTTATGAGGTATCAGAGCTGTAGTGCTGCATGTTTTCTATGAAAAAATGAGAAGTTTTGCAATTTTCTGTGAGTTCTTGTGGTGACATTTGTAACATGAAGGAAAGGACCAAGATCCACATATCAGGAACCTTTAGAGGTCTGTGACTTCCTGCTAACATGTGTTAGGGTCTGGCAGTTTAGAGTGTTAAGGCTATGAGCTGTTAATGGGCTTTATCCTGGAGGTCTGTGTTTAATTCTGTCTCTCCATGCTTAACCAGACAGGGCTCCTGGAATGGAACACATGTGCCTAGTAGTTTACCTAATTAACAAATGAATAGAAAGGTCAACATTTAATATTAGCTGTAATACACAACTATCCAGCTGAGAAAAAGGGGAAGCAATTTTAATTTAATTTATAGATTGAGATAAGCACAGTCATTACTTGTTTCTTAGAATCACTTAACCTCATAGATAGCTTTAAAAATTTTCTTTGTCTTCAGCATACTATGCTGTCTGTCCATTTGGTTTTATCTAACGTCAATTTAGCTTTCAATAATTTAGTGACTTCAATAAATGGTATGTAATTATGTTTCTGAAATGGCTTAGATGTTAAGAGAATAAATTGTAGAATTTACCGAATTATAGTCACAAACAGCAGGAAAGCTATGCAGACATTAAACTGTGCTAACAGGTGAATTGTGCACAGAATAATTCAGATGTTTCTTTAAATCTCCACCCTAGACTAGCTTTTGGCCTTTGGGTATGTAGATCTACTTTCATTTATGACCTTTTAGTTCAAGTCCCAAGGACAAGCTTCAGTCATCATGCAGCAGATATAGGTCTGAGCATGTCCACAGTGTCACTTACCTTAGAGAAGGTGTACAGCTGTTAATGTTACACACCTAAAAATATTTTATATCAGGAAGACAAAGTGCAAAAAGCATGATTCAACCTTGACATTGCCTCATAGCATTGGGGGTGGGTAACAAGAAATTCTGAGATTTTATGACGCACTGCCCCTCCTCCCATCCAAACTGTATTGTTATAGCACTAGTAGGATTGTCTCCACCTGGTTCAGCAGAGGGATCTGATGAGCAAGAATGAGCGCTGAAACTAAAATAAATAAATGTTTAGGGAAAATAAAGCATCATTATTCTGTCAGTGCTGTTTAGCTTAATTTATGTGTCGGCATATTTGGAGATGCAAAGCTTTGTAAATTTTGTTAAGTATAATATCGCTTACTGTTATGTATATTCCATTATGTTCCTTATCTCATGAACATTATACGGTGTTCTAGTATGACTCTATATTTTTATGTGGATGAGTTCAACTATATACTGTATATTTTTATAAATGTTTGTTCATCTGTATATTGTATACTTATTACTACTTCTTTGGAGATTTTATTCCTGGACTTTTGCTGAAAAGGGGTTTCCAACCCAGTCAGGCTTCCCTAGTAAACAAATGCAACTAAATTAATAAAGTTAGTCCCAGCCTGCTTTGGGTAAAGCTGTAAGTGAAGGTTAATGAGTTTTGTTTTATTTGTCCGTTGCTGATCAGGTTAACCCCACTAGACTAGTAGCCTCTTTTCAGGGGAGACCCAATGTGGTGCTTATACTACCAGGGGAAATTTGTCCACGGCATCTGGGAACTTTTTTCAGCAGTTGTCATAGGATCTTTTACATCTACCTGAGCCACCACCAACTCAGGCAGAAGGGGTCTCAGTTTAATGTCTCATTCAAAGGATGATACACTCAGGAGTGCAGCACCCCCTTTATGCCGCACTGCAGTGGCATTAATGAATATACCTGGTGTGAGAATAAAACCCACAGCCTTCTTCAGTAAAGGCTAGTATGCTACCTGTTGTGTCACTGACACTGACAATTTTTTTGTTGCTATTGTTAACTTAGTCCCAGCCTGTTTGGGGTAAAGCTAAAAAACTTCTTACCTTGGATTGGGGCACCAATGAAATTCAAGAGGGCAGTCAAGTTGCTGATCTAAATGTCCTGCAGTTCTCTGCTGCTTTCACTGAATCTGCATGTTTATAGTGCTGCAACTAGTACTAGGAAGAGTTAAGTTGTTTGCTGTAGAATCAGGTTCATCACATGCGTATAAATTACTGTAATATTTCTTGTATAAACCTGAAGCCCTCCTCTGTATTAACACTTGTGCTTCTCAGAAGTGTCAGTGGTGAGTCTCCTCTCCTAATAATGTGTTTGAAAACTACATTCTGAAAAGAGGCTCTTGTACGCAGGATGACTAATCAATTTGATAAAAATGTATGTTAAAATAATTATTGAATTACACCCTTTGACAGTTACAGTCAAGCTGCACATAGTTACCCAATGAATAACGCTGGAGGGAAATGTTGATCTATTTGATTTGTCATTACTAATGATTCAAGAATGTGTGGTGTATACATTTGTGCAGTAGCCTGTCTTTTATTTTCATGCAAATTGTACAATAAAGTCCCACAGTTTAGATGTTGTCTAGATACAGTCCATCTTCCCTGTACCACCTTACCAATGTGTGCTCAGTCTAACCCTGACCTTGCCTCTGCCCCTACTCCCAAGCCTACATCTTTCCTTAGGAAAAACCCTTTCTGTAACACTACCACTACGCAAGACACTCAGGCACACCTCGCATATACAGCACTACACACACACACACAAACTCACACACAAACTCACACTCTCACACACACTCACGTCCACACAGATGCTCAGACACATGCAGCATTGAATTTACCCCCTTACCTACACCTTAATAGTACCCTAAAATGCTAACTTGTGCGCACACACTCCTACACCTAATGCAGAAACTTTCAAATAACTGAAGGTTTCAACATTAAAACCCCAAATCCAGCCCAAAACCACACTTACCTTACCCACACATATTAGCTATCATCTACCACATCTACATTTAGCTAAACACAATTCAGTCATTTGCATATTCAGTGAAATGCACATTCAGCCAAATGTGACTACATTTATAACACTCATTGAAATGTACATTCCATAAAATGTTACACAATACACAGAGACACATGTACATGAATGATTTATTAAACTATCTTTTGTTACACCAACATATTTACTTTAATAAGCCCCTTTTATTGAATCTGTATGTAATGCTCTCACAGCTGGCTTCCATGTTTGCTAGCATTTTCTTCACCCTGACGAGTCAGTACATTTATTTTCTTTTCTTTTTTCCCTCCCAAGATTTGAGTCTGGATGTGTCAAAAATTCACTTGTGCCCATAGCTTATTCTCATTGGTAATGTATTGTGTCCAGTTGATGCTGCATCTGCAGAATGTGTCATTGAATTAAGCACACAGCAGATTGGAATTAAGTTTCATACCATTTATTGATGTTAGAATTACTCAGAAAGTTGTACCCCACTTGGGTGTGCTTATACCTATTACATTACCACTTGCACCCTAATGTTTGTATACAGTACTGTATTCAGCAATGCTTGTCCCATTCTTGAATTTGTACTGACAGCCTTACAGATCAACATGCTTCTTAAAGCAATGTAGTATACAATCATTCTTGAAAAGTATTTATTTTTATAGTTCAGTGTATTGAAATGCGTGTCTGGTATGTGTCAATACGGTCAACATCAGCTAAGTAGTTGTAAATAAATGAATTTTTCAGCGATGTGACTTTTGCTCCCCACAGCAATAAGCTCTTCTGAGTCCATTTCCCTTGAAGTAAAAATGCAGTAATTATATGAAAATGAGAAACTATACTTTAGACAATAGCCTGATTACTTTATAGCAACCCTAATATGCATCAAATACAAGCTAATTCTGCATGCTACCAGTACAAGAAAGTATGTTATCAAGAAAGTGTGTGCTAAAATGGACTCAAGGAATTCACCTTGAAAGAAGTTCAAGAGGTAAAATTACATGACTAACTGACTAACTAGCTAACTAACTAACTAACTGACTAACTAAACAAATAACAAACAAATAACAGATGGCTGTGATGACAGGCCAAGTCACAGTTCTTTGAAATGCACATGTAATTTTAGCTTCCCCAATGTACAATCAGTGAAAAAAGTGTGGCAGTGTGAAGGGTCTTGCAGCAGTTACAGTTCTGACTGCTATTTGTATGGTAGTGTGAAGTGTGTTTCAGTTTTTAAAGCCACAAGTTAAATTGTAATACAGTTCAGCGGGGAATGGAGTCCCTATGGCAGCATAAGGCTCTGTTAGTTATAACGAGTTTCATAGGTAGCAACCTTGTGACAACAAACTTGCAATGTATGGAGAATGACTACTACATCTGAAATGAAGAAAAACATCCTTGTTATAGTAGCATTCTTATGTATGAACCTAGCTATAACAAGCTTGTTATAGCAAGGCTCACATGTAAGCACCTTGCTATTAGTAAGACTTGTGCTGTCACATAAACAGTGACAACTACACAACTGCACTGGAGCCCCAGACAGCTTTGAATGCTGCAAAACATTTTGTGCTGTAACAAAACGACAAAAGAGTGGCAGAAGAAAACGCAGCTTTAAAGCTGTTGGTTGATAACACATGCTTTACTTCTGGCTGATGTGTGGCTGCACAAAATATGTGATACCTTTCATATGAAAGGTATCCCTTTATTACACTTTTTAAACTTGTAACATCTCACAGCTAAAACTTCCCTTGTGTTATAAAAACTTATGATTGAGTAACTGAGTCATCAATCACACAACTTAGTACTTTGTTCTCAAAATCTATTCAAGAAAGTCACCTTGAAAGCACTAAGGTTTGCTGTCAAACATCATTTTTGACCTACTTTCTTGAAAACATTAACACTTGGTTATGACTGGCGAAGTGATCATAATCTTCTGTGTTACACATTGGTTCTTTTCTTGCACATAAACCTCACAATAACAAAATTATTATTCTCTCACTTTCAGGGAATAATTAGAGGGCATCCTTTCTATATATTATTATAATGTGATATATCAAGTGACATGATTATGGTTTGAAGTTTGGAGAAACGATGACTTTGTTAACACCATTGTGATATAAGAAAAATGCTTAATATAGTTTTGCTAAAAACTTTTTCAGTGCTGTAAAGTTATATTCTTGTATTTAGAGCATAAATAGCAACTGCCACAGAACATCATAGGGAAGTTAAAACAATTATAAAAGCTGTAAGACACTGACTTACTATAATTATTTTTTGTGTTTGGCAGCACAATGTTTATTGTATTTTTTTTTCAGGATCAAGACACACCATTTCTGGATGCTGTCTGTGTGTGGAAGCACTCATCTCAAAAATCTGTCTCATGCACATAAATACATTTTACAAGAAAGGGCTAAAGGCAAGTATATCACTCTATGTAATGTAAGATACATGGCATTATTTTTGCAAGCTCTCACTGACATTATCTGTGGCATTCTGTTTCACAGGTGATGACAGCTTACTTGCATAATAATGCCATTAGCATCCTACCTGCAATAATGTGTAGATTCACAATGAAAAGATAATGGAGTGAATGAAAGCTATTGTGGTTTACCTCATGCCATGGTGAGGGCTTCATACGTGCATTTACTATTTGAAAAGCATTATCAGACATTCTGTTTGCACAATCTCATTCAATGTAACTTAAGGACCCCCTTCTATGCCATCACAGGCTGGTGTCCATAAGAAAACACCAAATCAGTTTATTACTCTAGTGACAGACAAAAAGAAGACCATGTCGATACTCCCGAAATGACTATATCACCTAAAAATCCCTTTCAAATATTGCTTGATATAATAATTAAACAGAAAAATAAACTGATTTCACTTCTAATCATTCTTTAAATCTGCATTCTTTTGATTTGCATATTAAGTAGATTTAATCAGTATAAGCAAACATGAGTGGTCAAAGCTGTAATTTTAATAAATAATGCTGTTACAGTGTTAGAAGTGGAGTTTGCATATTAGTATCTTCGATCATGTTACATTTTCAAGTACTAAAAATAAACATGAGTCTGTTAGCTGCCACAGGTGTCATTTCTTAGTTGTTCATTCTTTGTTAAAGTCAGAAATGAATGTATTTTGCTATTACATTACTGTCAGCAAATAGTCTGTTCTTCGTTTGCTCTTCTCATGGATAAACAGCAGTACTAGCTTCCCATCTGGGCTGCTAAAGATTTAATTATAACCACTTATTATACAAGTCTTAGCATCAGGGGCCCATTTATTCATTGGCCCACTCCATTCCAAATAATGGAACAAGGAGGCAGATACAGGCCTGTAAGAATGTGAGTTATTGGGGCACATCTACACCTTTTATACTACAACATGCAGTTAACTGCTAAGTAAATGACTATGTGATAACATATGCTGGCAAGCATCTCTATTTAATTTCTGAAAAGACTTGTATCAAAAACTCAAGTTATTAATTATTAAATAAATTACATTTCTCAACAGCGAGAGCCGTGCAGGGTTTACATGGTCAAACAGCATGTTTTGAAGAGGTATAGGATACATATATAAACTCAGAGAAATACCCCATAAGGACAGTATATTACATAATATTCCCCAAAGATTCAACTAGAGATAGTAAGACTCAGAGGAAACTCACTAAAAAATACATAAGAACAATCATAAAATACAGCTGTAAGGCAATACTGAACTTGAATGATACACTGTTCTTGCTCACATTTCTTTGGCTATAAGAGCACATAAGGGTATCAACAAAACCTTGATTCTGTAATGTTTCTAGTTGAGTTAAACAAGTGCAATACAATTCCTTCTTGTACTTTAGCTATTTGTCCACAGTGCTTGCTTCACCATCCCTGTTTAGAAAACATTCCCTTCATGCTGTCATAATTTTAATATTTTCTCTAGTTTACAAGGTAATGTCCAGCTGAACACATGTACAGTAGCAGTCAAATATTCCAAGGTATGGGAACATGATAATCCACACACACACACACACACACACACACACACACACACACACACACACACACACACACACACACACACACACACACACACACACACACACACACACACACACACACCAGCAGTCATGGTAATATTGCCACGCACATTACTATATGGCACACAAGGGTAGAACAAGCTTGTTCTGTGTATTAGGACCTGTTTTATAACTTTTTTCCACTAAATGTTGTGGAGTTTGATTGATTCTGCATTAGAATGTTTCCAAATGCCACTGCACACCTACAATAAAGCAACACACTGCAATGGCAAAAAAGGAATTCTATAAATGTCTCATCAGTACAAATACAAATAGGTTTTATCTGTTAAGTTCTATACTTGTCATCAAAGTAGAGCAAATAAAGTGTGCCATCTATCACAGAGATATTTTGACAGAGCAAAACAGCAGCACAGAACAGCCATGGGGACTATGGAAGCTCATATGAAATTCTAAAAAAAGTTAGGAAAATATCATGAAAGCAAAGATACAAAGTTCAAAGAACCTAATGTAATGTGAAAACTTGCAAAGTGCTAAATAATCTGTTTAAAAGCTTGTAAATGTAAATCTTGCATGTTTCAATTTGACATGCCTTGTGATCACACTGCCAAATGCAGTGTACAGCGTCGACGGGGAGTCTGACACTGATGCAAACAGTGGCTGTAACATGAGAAGTGGTCAATGGTAAATGATGACAGTGATGAAAATGTGATGAAAGGACTGATCCTCAAGCAGCAGAAAAAACTAAAACTGAGCTATATCATTTTCCCTGCCTGCATCAAGCCAGACTACTAATTTACCCCCCACCCCCACCCCAACACATCTCAGAATGCCACTCACTTAGAAATACAGAAAAAAACATTCATCAAAGTTCCATATTGACTGGCCTTTAAGGTGTGAGTATGTGCAGTTGATGACCCAATTTAAAGAATAAGCCCGGTGTGAAAGATCAGAAGAGGGAAGGGTGAAGTTTCAGCTTTGGCCAGTTCACCTGGTCAAAGGCTAGTAGGTTTGACAGCAGCATACCTAACATACCTCACAACTGTCCAGATTTTCACAGAATGTCCAGATTTTTGCCTCTTATTTTTGGTCTGCTCCTCATAAAATTTGTGGTTTCCTAGCAAATCACTGTGGATTGAAGTCACTAAACAATACCAAATAATGACAGACAGTTTGAGTTTCAGACTTTATATCCTTCAGAAAATATCTAATGATGCCAAATCTGCCATTCTATCAATTTTCTAAGTTTATAGGAGCAATATTTAAAATATGCCTCTATTTTTGGGCCTTTGTTCCCCCATTTTTTTCTGGCTTTGGCCAGACTCTTTGTGCTGTGAGGTTGAGAGATATGATGCCTAACATAAGGTGGAACTAGATAAAATGTAACATGATAAAATGTAACATGATTTGCATAAGTAGTATAGGACGGACATTTAACTCTAGTTGCAGTCTTAAACAAGTTAAAGCCAATCTATCAGCTAGAACAAATGCATACTTACAGGGGTTTAATGTAGGTCTAAGCTAATTAAATACCTCTCCACTCTAGATGTAATGAATGAGTCAACAATCGAATATTAGGAGTAATGGAACAGTACCATAGAATCCAGTGATGAGAAGGAAGGCTGGGTACGAGAAAAAAGAACTGCAAAGCTAGTCATATGACTATAGATTAGCGCTCATCTAGAGTGCATACACAGAGGACGTTACCCTACTAGCTTGGACAACTTCAACGGATGAGGTTTCCACAGAAAAATCACTGCCACTGCAGTTTCTATTTGCACGCTGGCAAAGATGTGATATTTCCATATCATCTTTTCTTCACTGTTGTGTGGCAATAGAGTTAAGACATTTAAGTAAAAGTGGTGAGGAATGACACACACACATGGCTTATCCCCTTCCAAAAGGCCATTTTTATAAATCTTTGAATGGAATGGAGCTCCTGCTCTTTTTATCTACGTGAAGATTCAGACACATGTGACTTGGCTGGACATGGTTGAAGTCTTATAACATTATATCCTGATACCCAGTTTAAAGAACAGAAGTTTGACATTGTAAAAATGATGACAAAAAGAGACAAGCTAGCTTTATAGCATTGTGAGAGGACAAATTAAGACAAAAATTACCTATGAACCCAAAAAGAATATAGACCAGTGCGACTACACTGTCCATTAGATAGTGACTGTTGATTGCCTGCATTTATTCCTCTTCTAGATAGGGGAGCCCATGTAGGCTGCTGCTTGCTCCTCCTGCATTCCATATTAAAAAAAGTAATCAGTATTAAGCAGCCTGCTAAATGTGTATACATATGCCCCATTTGATTAGTGCTGGGGCTATTGCTAAGCAGCTTGGCAAATGTGTATACAGATGCCCCATTTGATTAGTGCTGGGGCTATAGCCTATCCACTAGATCTTTCATACTACACAGAATTACCAGTTAAGTGTGTACTTACAAAACAATTCTATGTATGCATAATTTGCTGCAGAGGCTAGTGTCCCAATAAATATATTAAAACATTGAAAAGATGCACCTAACTCCTTTCTGAATTGTGCACTGCTACAGGAATTTTCAAAGAATTTTAGCTAAGGATGTTTGCAGTTTAAGCTTAAACTGTATATGGCACTGTAGAAGTTTAATAGATAAAAAGCCTGGACTCATGAAAATAATGAAATATTTCTGCCAGCAGCTAAGAATTTAAAAATACCACATTAGAAATCAAACATGGATGAGACAGCATGACACTGATGAATGACTAAAACTTCAGATTTAAATATTCAGTTGAAGAACCAATGTTAAGGTCACTTCTCTGCCATGTTATTTTATGACTGTTTCACTTCAGACAACAATGACATAGAACAAGTTAAGATTCAATGTACACATTTTAGCGTCAAGTTTTGTTTCAAAATAATTATAATTTCTCATCATTTAAACATTCAGTTTTATTTTTCTTTGTTAGGTGGTGCAGCGGTAGCGTTGCTGCCTCACAACAAGAGGTTTTCCCATTCGATTCTCGGCTGGAGTGTGGGGAGTGCCTTCTGTGTGGAGTCTGCATGTCCTCCCCATGGTTGAGTGGCATTCCGAAAGATGCGTGAATGGGCGTGCCTTAGTTGAAGGTTGGGCGTCGAGCTGGCAACTCGGCACCGTAAAAATCTACTGCCAATCATTAGCAGACCAGAGTTCCGCTGTGGGGACCCCTAACCGGGAAAAGCCGAAAGACAAACAACAAGATTACAAATCACTTTTACATTGCACTGAATAAAAATGATGGCAGAAAAATATGCATTTGTACATCTAGTCTGTCCTTTAAATGCATCAAACACTGTGCCTGACCTCCCCTTGACCACATGCCTTTTTTGAAAGGCTCAGTAAACTTGAAATCAGGTTCCATTCATTCACCACCATTTCCATGAAGTTCCTAAGTGCCACAGTTATAATAATATGGCAGAAAACAGCTCAAAACCTAAGTTCTGCAGAAGGGCATTTAAGTCCATGACTGAGCAATGAAAGAAACCACTGAGAAAACCAGGAAATGACTTTGAATAAAACACTTGGAGTGTCAAGATCAAGAGAAAGTATGGGAATGGAAGAGATTGCAGAAGAAAAAGTAGTATGCAAGATTAATACTGTAGATGTGATTATGTAAAATCAGGCAGAAGGACAAAGTGGGTTATTATAAGACAAGGAATGGCACAGAAAGCCTACAGGCATCAAAGACGATGGCTTGAAAAAGGTATGTAGTTAAAATGAGTGTCTTACATGCCAAGCACAGTTAAAGAAATGAAGATGTAAAGTGCATAGCATTTAATCAAAATTGTAGACAACTTGGAGGCAAGAAACTTTTCATGAGTGTTTACAACAAGCAAAATAAACGTTCTTCTTTTCAGCTTTTCCTGGTTAGGGGTTGCCACAGCGGAACTCCGGTCTGCTAATGATCGGCAGTAGATTTTTACAGTGCAGAGGTGCCAGCCTGAAGCCCGACCTTCAACTAAGGCACGCCCATTCACACATGTCTTTTGAACGCCACTCGACTGCGGGGAGGACATGCAGACTACACACAGAAGGCACTCCAGCCGAGAATTGAACGAGAGAACCTCTTGCTGTGAGGCGACAATGCTACCGCTGCACCATATAGAATTTACATACTACTGAAGCTAAGAATGAGAAAAAGATAAACTGTTTGTGGGTTCAGTGGAAATGCTGCAGATGCAGAATCAAAGTGTAGCACACTGTATACAGAGGATCTATATTATAACAATGAACGATCAGATAATCGAACGTTATATCGACCCCTAAATCTCGAATACACAAAACAGCGAACAATACACAAAACAGCGAACAACCAAAACAGTGATTTTTTTTCCCAGGGAAAAAAAATTGCTGTTCCCAAAAAAAAAACTAAACACTAAACCACACCACCCCTACTTAAATATACCAACTCCGAGATCACACTACAGTGGAGGAAACGGCACAACCTGGACAGCCGGCCCAGCGATTTCTTTCCCTGGGAAAAATTCACTGTTTCGGCCGTTCGCTATTTTGCCAGTTCGACACTTAGTGTTCAAACTAACAGCGTTCGATCATCTGATCATTTGCTGAACTAAAGTAGACCCTATACAGTGTCCTGAGAAAAGTTGTAGGTTAAAGAAACATATGATAAATGGCAAATCAGTTGATTTTAGTCTTTACCCTGGAGCAGAATGTAATATTTTATTGAGGTGAAGTTTAAAACATTGAAATTGTAAGGCACTGTACACATCAGTGTGTACTTTACTGGCATATTCAAGGTACAAAGTAAAGCCCATTGGTCAAAGACTGTGAAGTTGTTTTCACAGCTTATAAACAAAGGTACTGTGTCTTGATCTAGGGATGCCATTGTCCCACTTTGCTCAGCTGTCATTAGGCCAGTCAATGAGTATAATGCCCCCTTTGCCATGTGTCTGTCCAGACAAATGCAACAAATGGAACCCCATAGAGATACCTTATTAAAAGTATACAGGGCTTAAACAACATGTCCTACATGGACAGACTCAAAGCCCTGTCACCATACTTTCTATCCTACAGGCTACTAAGAGGTGACCTGTGTCTGGCATAGAAATGGCATGAGAAGTACTCAGTCTTGTGATCTAAACCTCTTCTGAAACATAGACAGAATGGTTTGACCATCCAAATAAAACAAAAGTTAATCCCTGTCCATATTCAAGCACAATATGGATCTATGGATAGAAAACAAAAACTTGACCCCAGAACTGCCCTCTGGACCACTAATGGACAGAGGCAGCTCCTATATATTTTATCCTGTGCATGGGTCCCTCAAATAATCTATGGTGTGATCCAAGTAATTATCATTAGGGGTAATATATAACTGTCGATCATAGGCTGTGTAAGGCCAATCTCTAACAACATAGGATAGGATAATTCAAGCACACAAAAGGAAAATGTCTAGGTTTAAAATGACCCACAAGGGCAGCTAGCCTAGTACTGACCTACGAACCTATGAACTAAGACATACAAATGTAGTAGGCTCTGTGTAGCAGAGGGATGAAGGAAGCCCTATCTATGAATCTGAGTGTGAGTGAGTGGCCAGGGCAGGTTTGGCCATCCTTGTGAAAGGAAGGCCGTCTGGTCACCTGTGATGGTGAAGTACAAGTACAGTGTGCTGCATATGGGCTGGAGATCAATGCTTGGCTCTGCCAAACTGCAATATGTATCAGCTGGTGAATACATGAATGCATGTGTCTCCATGAAGGGGAAAGCACAGCAGTTTATCATGCAAGTGAGCTTGAATACCAGCTGTCTGGGGGTGGAAAACCCTGATGGCAGCTGAGATGATAGTCTTCCATAATCAGTCTTACCCCAAGGGAGAATGAATGGGAGAAATGATCAAAGCAGGGCTGATGGATGGCAGACTTTTCTAATTTGGAATGTGAGAAGCTGAGTATAGTTAAACATTTACACATCATACAAGCACAGAAACATCTGTACAATCACAGATGAACCAGGCTGAATGTTTGCAGGAATGTTGCTTCCAGTAGTTTTCAGAAACTTCATGATACTGCTAAAGGAAATAATGTTATTCAACTTCTTTAAGAATTAAGTAAGCATGGATTTATTGAAGTATTTAATTTCATTTGTTGACTGGGGTAGAAGACCACATGGACCATTTTCAGATTCAGACTGGGAACCACAAGTAAAAAAGAATGATACATTGTGGTAAGCAGAAAGTAGAACACAACAAGAAGCAATTAATTAAGAAACTACAGAATCAGCTGCAAGTGATGATGTTTTGCAAAAGTTTCTAGATTTATTTTCTGTATTGGTCTGTTTGCCAAGTGACCATCACATTAAATTATCTCCTGATGTAATACTCAGGCTGGAAGAGTACATGTGCTCCAAGAAACAGAAGTGAACAAGAGCTTAAAGGATGTAGAACATTACTGTTAGACAGAGCCAAGTGAATAGGTTAGCCATATGCTTACAGTTGAGGAATTAGATACACTTTGAATCTGCATAGACCCCCCCCCCCAGACATGAACTACGGGATTCAAGGAAAACATCATGAATAAGCCGATAGTTGAAGAAGCCTTGCTGGCAATGCCAAGTACTAAACCTATTCTGTACTAGAAGTCAATGAAGGTTTCTGATAATTAGACTGGATGATGTCAGTTTGAACTGCATACATTTAATACACGACTGTAACAGTGCATCACAAGTACTTCAGAATGACTGCAGAAGCTCTACATGTTGTAGTCAGTCTAATTGATGATCTGCTGATGTGTGGTTACACTGAACAGAAGTATGCCATGAAGCTGACCAGGTTGTTCAACAGATGATGTCAGTGCAATCAGAAACAAAAAAGGAATAAATATCAGATCTTTTACTAAAGTGAAATATATGGAACATAGACATAAGCCAGAATGCCTAAAATCAGATGCTAAGAAAAGGAGAGCTATTTTGTTCATGCTAAAGCTGGAAACCAGACAGTCCTTAACAAAGGAAGTAAATGCTCATTAGAGTAATTATGACAAAGATAATCTAGGTATCTGCAAAAGGACTTCACTGCATTGCCAACAGAGTATATATTCCCCAACTGGGTCAAGATTACCAGCTTTGGCATAATTAAAGGACAACTCCATCAAGAATCTGAAAAAAAATGTTTTCATCATGTGTTGATCTTCTATGCAGTATAATGCCTCTACAACACTTGGAACCATTTGTACTAGTTTGCATTTTGATACATCTCCAACAGAGCCTGACAGGGTATGCCATACTGATATAAGTTTAGTTTATAGGTAGGTTGTGTAACATATATATATATATATATATATATATATATATATATATATATATATATATATATATATATGTATGTTTTTGTCCCCCTGTCTACCCTTAAACATCAAGGCTTACCCTAGATATCCTATGTGATCATTAGAGAATCTTTCAGGCTACTTATTCCCACTCCCTGATCCAAGTGGAGGAGCCATTGGGTTCATTCCTGGGGGGGTAATAAAAGAAAAAAAACGAGTGACTTACAATGAAGAAACAGAGGCAGAAGGTGCATTCATATTAACATCTTTATTACAAAGATATTATACTGGCAGTCATATGACATGAAATCTCAGTAAAGCTAACAGCCATATCGAAGCGGTATACTTACAATATCTTTTTCTTCTAATAATATAGTCTACACCTCCATCTTATGGCTAGCTAGACCAGAGATGCTTTATTTCACCACTGACATACAAAAACAGTGCTATTAATTTATATATTTTCAAATGCCACTGGTGCTTGTTTCTTTTGTTTTCATAGCACTCTTTGCGATTTCTACATTGACTTTGATAGCCAAGCTGAGGTGGCTGAACAGAATATACTGAGGGGTATATCAGTCATGCCACAGTACTTTGATAGCCAAGCTGAGGTGGCTGAACAGAATATACTGAGGGGTATATCAGTCATGCCACAGTACTTTGATAGCCAAGCTGAGGTGGCTGAACAGAATATACTGAGGGTATATCAGTCATGCCACAGTACTTTGATAGCCAAGCTGAGGTGGCTGAACAGAATATACTGAGGGGTATATCAGTCATGCCACAGTACTTTGATAGCCAAGCTGAGGTGGCTGAACAGAATATACTGAGGGGTATATCAGTCATGCCACAGTACTTTGATAGCCAAGCTGAGGTGGCTGAACAGAATATACTGAGGGGTATATCAGTCATGCCACAGTACTTTGATAGCCAAGCTGAGGTGGCTGAACAGAATATACTGAGGGGTATATCAGTCATGCCACAGTACTTTGATAGCCAAGCTGAGGTGGCTGAACAGAATATACTGAGGGGTATATCAGTCATGCCACAGTACTTTGATAGCCAAGCTGAGGTGGCTGAACAGAATATACTGAGGGGTATATCAGTCATGCCACAGTACTTTGATAGCCAAGCTGAGGTGGCTGAACAGAATATACTGAGGGGTATATCAGTCATGCCACAGTACTTTGATAGCCAAGCTGAGGTGGCTGAACAGAATATACTGAGGGGTATATCAGTCATGCCACAGTACTTTGATAGCCAAGCTGAGGTGGCTGAACAGAATATACTGAGGGGTATATCAGTCATGCCACAGTACTTTGATAGCCAAGCTGAGGTGGCTGAACAGAATATACTGAGGGGTATATCAGTCATGCCACAGTACTTTGATAGCCAAGCTGAGGTGGCTGAACAGAATATACTGAGGGGTATATCAGTCATGCCACAGTACTTTGATAGCCAAGCTGAGGTGGCTGAACAGAATATACTGAGGGGTATATCAGTCATGCCACAGTACTTTGATAGCCAAGCTGAGGTGGCTGAACAGAATATACTGAGGGGTATATCAGTCATGCCACAGTACTTTGATAGCCAAGCTGAGGTGGCTGAACAGAATATACTGAGGGTATATCAGTCATGCCACAGTACTTTGATAGCCAAGCTGAGGTGGCTGAACAGAATATACTGAGGGGTATATCAGTCATGCCACAGTACTTTGATAGCCAAGCTGAGGTGGCTGAACAGAATATACTGAGGGGTATATCAGTCATGCCACAGTACTTTGATAGCCAAGCTGAGGTGGCTGAACAGAATATACTGAGGGGTATATCAGTCATGCCACAGTACTTTGATAGACAAGCTGAGGTGGCTGAACAGAATATACTGAGGGGTATATCAGTCATGCCACAGTACTTTGATAGCCAAGCTGAGGTGGCTGAACAGAATATACTGAGGGGTATATCAGTCATGCCACAGTACTTTGATAGCCAAGCTGAGGTGGCTGAACAGAATATACTGAGGGGTATATCAGTCATGCCACAGTACTTTGATAGCCAAGCTGAGGTGGCTGAACAGAATATACTGAGGGGTATATCAGTCATGCCACAGTACTTTGATAGCCAAGCTGAGGTGGCTGAACAGAATATACTGAGGGGTATATCAGTCATGCCACAGTACTTTGATAGCCAAGCTGAGGTGGCTGAACAGAATATACTGAGGGGTATATCAGTCATGCCACAGTACTTTGATAGCCAAGCTGAGGTGGCTGAACAGAATATACTGAGGGGTATATCAGTCATGCCACAGTACTTTGATAGCCAAGCTGAGGTGGCTGAACAGAATATACTGAGGGGTATATCAGTCATGCCACAGTACTTTGATAGCCAAGCTGAGGTGGCTGAACAGAATATACTGAGGGGTATATCAGTCATGCCACAGTACTTTGATAGCCAAGCTGAGGTGGCTGAACAGAATATACTGAGGGTATATCAGTCATGCCACAGTACTTTGATAGCCAAGCTGAGGTGGCTGAACAGAATATACTGAGGGGTATATCAGTCATGCCACAGTACTTTGATAGCCAAGCTGAGGTGGCTGAACAGAATATACTGAGGGGTATATCAGTCATGCCACAGTACTTTGATAGCCAAGCTGAGGTGGCTGAACAGAATATACTGAGGGGTATATCAGTCATGCCACAGTAATCACATCAGCAGATGCAGGTATTTCACTCTTTATAATCGAATTCAGTTTTGCGTGTTAATTATTACAAATTAAACCTTTTCCTTGCATGTCTTTTAAAACTTTGAATACAACATTTAATAAGAAATTGCTAGTACATGGTTGTTAAATATTTTTTGGGTGGTAAAGATAGCTTAGAAAGTCTCAGGACTGGGAGGGGCATTGTAAGAAATAATGCGTAGGTGTTTCATATGAACTGAGATAGTCAACTGAGTTTCTCTGAGCAGTCCAGCCACAACCAAATAACACATTTCTAGGAGTTTAGATTAGAAAGGTAGTTGCTAGACAAAGAGATCAAACTTCCCTACATAGAATGTCTGGTAGCTAAAGGCACCTACAGCATTAAAATAATGAAAATTGAAGTCATTCAAAATACTGATGTCTCCTGATTGCAGCTTGAATGCTGTGGATTTGTTTGTGTCTTTCAGCTTTTCCCGGTTAGGGGTCGCCACAGAGGAACTCCGGTCTGCTAATGATTGGTAGTTGATTTTTACGTGCCAAGTTACCAGCCCTGACACACAACCTTCAACGAAGGCAATGCCTCCACACAGAAGACACTCTAACTGAGAATCGAACCGGACAGTGTCTGAATGCTGTGGATAACAGATGATAAACACATTGGTATCCCATAGGGAAAAAACGAGAGAGGTTGTGTTGCGCAGTAAATACCTTCTGTTTCTTTCTTTGTTCTCTCAAAGAATGGTGAATTCCATATGACATATGTACCAAACCTTTTGAACATGAAGTGATGTACAGTTTCAGATACTGTAAGGATTTCAAGAAGATCAAAAATGAATAAGCCTCAATATTCATTAATAAAATGAGATTACTGACATTTTCACAATAATAGAAATCAATTCTTCCCTAGGAGACTATAGCTTTCATTATGAAACAATTTTAATACATGACATGATATCATATTATATGATAGGATATGTTATGATGTCAGCTGTGATATCATTCTGAATTACTATATCACTAAAACTACTGCCTCATTCAGGACCTATCTGTTGTTATTAGAAGACTGTCTCTACAATGCAACCTGAAAAATCTGCACCAGATCTGGATCTTAATTACAGAACAGAATTTGCAAAGTTCAGATTATTCACATAGTTCATAGGGTCATGAGTGTGTACTAGGCTAACAACCACAAGGACCTTTTTAAGCCTAGCCATGCATCCCAAATCTCTGACAAGTTTTGGTACCCTTAATAAGTATAAGCAAGGGAATGGGAGATTAAACATTTGCAAGCAGGTGCCTGGGAGACAAGCCATTGGAGACATAGGTGCCAAACCAGGGATGAATTTCCTGCTCCCCATCCAGCTGTCCAAGTTACACTTGAATTGGGTTAGGGAGGAACTCTGCTTCACATAAATGGGAAGCCTGTTCCAGAGAAGGGGTAGTCTCTGGAAAACATACCTGTTTCTCCAGCTGGCCCTATTTAAATCACAGGCAAGGTTTAAGTCTTTACAATGGGTAATTCTGGTGCTATTTGTTTTATGGATATGAGGGAGGTCCATCAGAGTAGGGTCTGACAATGCCAGGCATAGGTTTTCCCTCAACAGCCTGTAGGAGACAGAATACAGGGAAAGGGCTTCAAGGTGGTCTGCATTGGACATTTTACTTATACACTGTATTCTTTTAGTTAGGAACCTCTGAGGACATCACATTTGTTGGGCACGCATGGTTAGGTCTGATAAATACTGAATACAGTGGAATAATGACCTCCTTGGACCTAGATACCATACCTTTGTTTATAAGTTGTACAACATAGAATGATTTCCTCACTACTGTAGACACATGATGGTCAAAGACTAAATTACTGTCTACGTGAGTCCCCAAGTCCCTGACTACTGGGTCGACTCGTAGGGGTGTGTTAAAATATGCTAGTTACTGGGGGTGAATGTCTTCCCGAAGGATACTATTATGCATTTCCTGGCATTTAGTTTTAGTCCGTGGCTCTGACATAAGTTATTTGTATGTGTCAGACCTTTCTGAAGAACATTAGTGTCAGTGGGGGATTCTATGACAGCTGCTAATTTGAAATCGTCTGCTAATTTAGTCAGCTAGAGGCCCTTGACACTGGCCTTGATTTCAGTGAAGTAAATGACAAAAAGAGCAGCCTCAGGTCTGATCCCTGAGGGAATCTGCTTGTGACTGACCTCTTTGTAGTGGTGGGTTTCCCATTTCTAGCTTCTTGGGTCCTCTGAGCCAACTGGCTATCTACCAGGTGACATAAGGATTTATACCTAACCTCTTGAGTTTGTCAACAATGCCCAAGTGGGATATTGTGTCAAATGCCTTGGCCAGATCAAGGTAGGCTGCATGAACCATTTTGCCCTCATCCATTGCTTCGGTGACCTTCTCAAACAAATCCACCAGTCTAGTAGGAATGACCTGCCCTTGATGAAATCAACTTGGTTGGGTCCAGTGATTGGAGGTTTCCCTTGTCATTATTGATTATTTCCATTCTTTCCATGGCCTTGCATATGAGACTAGTGAGACTTATAGTCTGTGAAGATGGGCCAGAATTGTGTAGAGGGATGATTGTTGCTGTTCTCCATTTGTGAGGCATGAAGCCTGTTTGGAGGCTAGAGTTAAATAGCAATGCCAGAGGGCCTGATAAGTAGTGTTTCATGGTAGTTAGAAGGGATCCTGGGATACTATCTGGGACCATTGATGCAGTGTTCTTGGCCTTAGAGACAGAGTATTGAGGACCTGTTCCCTAGTGATAGTAGGAGAATTATATTTGATGGTATTTCCTGAGGGAAGGTTGAGGAAGACAGACAGGGAAAGTCAGAGCTGAATTTGTCTGCCAGTATCAGAGATTTAAGGTCAGCAAGCCAGACAACAAAAATATGACTGTCTATCATCTTCCATTGGTCTCTGTAGTTTTCATTTGTGAAAGACTGCAAACCATTATCACATGTGACTTTTATAGCCTTTTCTATGAGAAGAAAATAAAACCATCTTCTGCACTGATGGCAGAAAAAGAGATCTACTTACCTGAAATCAGACCGAATTATATATACACCCTATCAACTCTTTCACAGATCTGAACTAACAGGTTCTATGAATGCTTCTTACACAAATTGTCCCTCTTTATAAGTGATTCTGCTTGACAGATCATCCATTGTTTTATCAGTTCACTTTTGTTATGCTGTTAGTTCCTTCAATGTCCCAAATAAACTAGTGGGACCTGTCAACAGGATGAAATGGAAAACATAAAGATCAATGCTTGTTAGACCTTCCTTTACCTTCCTCATGTAGGTGATCTCTGCATTCCCTGGAAATTATATTTAGTTAGTCTGTTAATAGGTCCAGAACCATTCTCCAGTTTTATGGGATATCTACTCTTTAACAGAGCTGTTAGGTGCAAAATTACAAAGGTAAGCCACAAAACAGTACCTTAGGGGGTGACAGACCATTCACACAGCTGATTTTAGTAACCACCATCAATAGCTCCATTACCTAGGTGGAATACCAAGTACTCGAGAAAGCCATAGAAAGGCAGTAAGAACTTGTGTATGATCAAGTGAGTTTCCAAATTAAAAAAGTATTGTCTAAATTGTAAATATTTTATTTTCCAACAATCAAACATTGGACTTATTCTGAAACCACAGTAACAATGAATTCAGCTATTTCCTATCACCACCTGGCCCCCCGGTTAACATTTTTTCATAAGAACCCTCAGATTGACTGGGCTTTCATTTATGTTTATCTTGATTTGACATAGGTTGCTGCATCCCAGCCCATATGATCCACCATTCACCAATGTATCATTGACTATCTTAATATAACTGCTGAAGTCCAATATTAGGGGGGCATTCTCATCCATACAGGCCTCAGAGATGCAACTCCTGGTTTGACAGCTCAACAGTTTCTGCTGCTAAGACTACGTAATAAGTAGAGGAATTTCAATTGCCAGCAAATCCCCTAATTCTATTCTCTCTCTCATAGGTACCATACCTTTCAAATGTACATCATTATGAGGAATGTTCTTCATTCTGAGTATTAAAAATTCCTTGTTCCAAGCAGTTCCACAGAGAAAGGGTCTGTCCTACATTATTTTTTAAGTATTTTTTTAACATTCATCAAGGTAAATAATGCCAAATCACATTCATTCCTCTAAATACATTTTTGCTGGCATTAAGTAACCCTGTTGTGGCATCCTGATTAAAGGTCTTAGTGTTCCACATTTTATGGAGATGGAAGGTTGAGCTGTTTCTTAAAGAAAAAAGCTGGAGTTATCATTGTCTTGTCTGCAGTGTACAAAATCAAATCAGAAAATTGCTCAACCTATGCTTGGAATATTATCCCTCAACAGACAGCATGTCTACCCTGTAATATGGATGATTCACGCTCTCCCTACTCTGCACAGGTAGGTATGGCAAGGCTTGCTGGATGGAGATTGCCTTGTAATTTCTAGGTGCTTTTGACTAGTTTAAATTCCCAAACAAGACGTTCACACAAAATAGCCTAAATCACTTCAGATCATTTCTTGTTTTACCATCTCAAGCTAAATTCCATGAAACTTTTGCCTTGGTCTCCAAACAACAGATCAACCCACCTTTTAAAGAGCTTAGCTAACTTCAAAATTCTAACATTTAATATTACTCTATTCCAAAGTTAAGCAATTCTAATCTGGGAAAAGACATTTTGCCTCAACCCTGAAAACTTGTTTATGTCTGTCAGCAGGATATTTTTTCTTCTGTCTAAGCTATGAGAGGTAGATCTTACTCCTGTCATTGCTTGCAATGTGTTGTCATTAAAGCATTTATAAGCCCAAATTAAACCACTCCTACATAAATGGTATTGGATTCTTAATCTCTCTTCATGACCATAAGACCTAACAAGAGGTATCCGTTTGGTACACAACTTGTGAATTCTCTCCAGCTTGCTCATTTCACTAGGCCGTAGAATCAGATGGCACCTCTGTACTCTATCGCTGGCTACTGAGACTGTTGAACAAGGAAAGTAGCACATCTTTGTGTGAGAAAGAGATAGATCTCAAGACAGTTTTAATAAAGCAGAAGCATCTCCTGACCACTGAGCGAGTGCATACAGAGCTAATGTCCTGATTTATTACATAAGAATACATATTGTTGCAACAGCCTAAAATTATAATCTTACACTTATTACTATATGCCCAAGTAAATAGCAAATCCATATGAGAGTGCAATATTTTACGATCCCCAGTAGAGGTCAACACTTCCATTATTTTGGCACTGTCAGTACATTTTTGTTACCCATGTGTTATATGTTGTTGGTATTGTGGTGATTAAAAGATTAAACAGGAAGGGTCCAAACACTGACCCATAAGGTAGACCCCTTCTAATCTGAAATATTCAAGATACCACACTCCTAATGTACACACAAGATTTCATATCGTTTAAGCATTCCCCAATCAACTAGGTTATATATGTGTTAATAAAGACAACTACTGTGGTCTTTATCCTTATTTTGGTGTTTTTCTGCCATGGTTTACTGATATATTTGTTAATGTTTCATTTGATTAGGATCGATATGATAGAAAAATCTGGGAATGAGTCAACTGTTTTTAGCTAAACCCAAAAACATAATATCCACTGCTAGCCAAATGACATGAGCCATAAAAACACTGGTGTAGAAGCAGAAAAAGTTTCCCGTACACGATCTACTCAGGACAAAACCGCATTGATTGATTTCTTTTATTAAAACAAATATTCTCATAAGATACATTTCTGTACTAGCATATTGAAGCATTTACTAAAGATGATATGACATAATAATGTAATACAGAAGAATAATTTGCGCTGCTTAAGTCTTACTGAATGTTCTTATATTATTTCTAGGGCTCTACTGCAAAGGATTTCCATAACAAGATGGTAGACACATACACATTGCATATTGTACTGGGTAACTAGTGGTCACCTTTTTCAGTTTCTCTTGATATGTTCTCATCATGTTTGATACAATAGTACTAAGTATGCCAGGGTCTCATATACTGTGTTGGGTATTCAGCCTGTGCACTAAACTGTAGTATTGCCCCCTGGTGGTAGCTTTTGTTTGCTTATACAAGTGAATTGTACATACTGTACAATTGTTAGTCTGTGTGGGTTACATGTATCTATATTATAATCTGTCCACATTTGATGTCTTAATATTGTATGCCCACATCATATCAGCTGTAGATTTCCCTTCTAGAATTGGTCTCCCTCCCAGGATAATGATCATCACCAGAATAAAAAATAAAATAAATATCACGTTTTCCAGTAACCTTGGTTTCAAAGAGCAAAGAAAGTTTGAGACGCATCAATAACCTAGGCTTAACTTTCTATGACTTGTACAGAGATGTACAGATGTGGTGTGAATCTTACGACTGTACCTCTGTAATGTACAAAGTCCCAAAAACTCATACTTGGTTGGCTGAAGCAGTCTTACCCCTAAAAATTACTTCATGAACAACTTTACATAACAGTACATGAATTTCCTCAACTACTGTTTCTAGCTCTTAATGACAGAAGGCTAAAACAATTAAAATAATATAATTAATCAAATGAATAATGATGCTTATCAGAATTAGATAAAATACATAATGGAATTATGGACAGCAAAGTCATTTAGAAGATTCAGAATACTGTTGTGCTTTCTAAAAAACGTGTTCTAGCATTACCAATATAAATGGCTCATATTAAGCCTTACAGGTTCATACATTAGTACTAGTAGGCTAATTGTTGCTTTAATGTATCCTCTGTAAAGTAATAGCAGGAAATCCAGGTGGCAACTCGGACGAATGCCAGGTCCATCTCTTACATAGTAGTTACAAGGAATGTGACACACTCGGCAGGATATGGGATTCGCACACTTTAATTTATGTTTTAACCTGTGCTGCACTCCAAGAACGTAGGAAGCAAAGGGAGTTTCATGTGATTTTTAACTGTGTGAAAAAGTATAAAGCTTCTTTAAGCTGTCTTTAAAAATTCTTTGATGTAACATTAATTGCTCAGTACTAGGGAAGTCCACATTTTTACTATCAAAGTCAGTTAATTATTATGTAACTGCATAACTGCAGTTGTAAACCTTAATTACAGGCACTATTTCATCATTTTTTTCTTTTTTTTTTTTTTACTTTCTTTTTTTCACACAAGATTCTCACATAAGTAACAGTGCAAGGGAAAGCTGGCAAGTCATTATGGTAGTTGCATTGATGAAACCACGCCTGCCATAAGTGGAAGGCTTTGCAGTCTATTCCTGCGTGACAGACTCATTTTCCTTTGCACTAAAAGTCTCTTGCTTTGCTTAATCCTTATATGTTTGCTTTCACCGATAAGAAGGATAACAAAGGAGGCATCTTTTTTTCATTTCCTGCTTCCTGTCTTAGGGATTGTGCCCTGTATCCTTGAAAGGTACTGACACAGTAATACAGAAGGCTGAACTGCTACTACTTTATATTAACACTTGTAAGTTTGACCTTAGCAGTATGAAAGGAAAATGCATGTGTTCTTAAACAGCAGAGATGGTTTGAGGCAAAAGGATGCACTTTTTATGTGTCAGTCCACACATCTGCAATTAGGATGGCCATTTGAGAGACACCTGTGTGATAGCCACACCTGTTTGAAACTGGTCATTTAAGTGGTGCTGCACTATACTGAGGAAAGTATCTTTCTCTCATATTGCAGCAGCCACAGATAGAATTAAATTAAGTAAGGGGGGGCAGGGTAATTTTATGTGCCCCCCACTAATTCCACATCCATACCACAGCTACTCACCCCTCATATTTGCCTATTCTGTTCATGGCTGTCTCACTTCAACAAAGAGATCTAACTAACTCATATACCAAAAATCAAACAATATCAGCTGTGGTCTTTGGGACTGCTATAGCTGCAGAGTTACACATAACATTAATGCCACATTATGCAACTTAGAAATTATGTTTAATAATGTAAACAGTAAACCATGACAAAGGTAGCCCTGGAATTCTCACTTATATAATACACAGTACAATGCAGCCTTTGCTATGAATGCTACCTCTGCCATACACAGCTGCCTTTGCTCTGCATAACTTATTAGTTTTCCCCAGTGGCACAGTGAAAGCTTCCTTTACACAGACAGACAGACAGACTTGCTCTGAGGACTGGATCATGCAGCAAGGTAACAGTTGCAAAAACACTGCATGTCATGCAAGTCCCCAAACTGCATCATTATACACAAACTGTACAGGTATACCTGTTTCTCCCCTGCACCTGTAATATAGACAAGACACCTGATAGTTGTGGGTACAGATGGTGCACATATTAGCATGCTTATTGTCAAGGCTCATTTCCATTTCATAACTTTTGGAGTAACAAAGAGTACATTCTGTCAATAGCTTTCTTCAATCCTTTACAATGTTAAAATAATCTTCATTGTCCATTATCAGCCCCTTCCTACCTTCATGTCTCTGCCCATTTTTCGCAGGTATTGCAACAAATCTTCAAATGTGCTCATTATTCAGAAGCACAACCTTCTGGCTCTTAGGATTAAAAGTAATCACTGTCCAGCAACAGTACCCCCCCCCCCCCATCTTTACGCTTAAATGTATGCACAGTGTCCAGGGTCACATTTCAGTCCCTAGATATATTACATTATTTCTAGTGCTATACTGAATCATTCATGCACTCTTTGCAGTAAAATTGCAAAGTACAACAGGTCGTGAATACATTGCCTTTGCAACTAATTTAAATATTACATAAATTCTGCAGAGTTGGGATGGCACAATTACAGGGACACAAAACCAATATATGCTTCCAAACACCTGACAGAGGCAGGAAAACCATACTTTTATGGCCAAATAATAGGGGAAGAAATACACATGCTGAAATAGGTGCAGAGCCCTCTTCCGTTATTATTGGCGACTGTGCCATTATAGGTAGAGATGCCAAGTAGCACTTGCTCTCACAAGAACAAACTGTGTAAGTATAATGCTACAATGTACACCTGTCAGCAGTTGGTTGTGTACTCTTTTTTAATAAGGATAAAGCCAATCCATTTCAAAATAAGTGTTTATTAACATTCTGCGCTGTCATCCCACTGGATGCCTGGTCATTCAGCAAAAAGTCTAAAATGTTTGTATTTTTTTGTTACTCCCTTCTTGCTGGTAGCTAACATTGTGCATTAATGCATAAGCAGCCTGCAACACTACCCACAGTACAAATTATATAAATAATAAAGCATGGCAGGAGCATGCTATACCATATTTATGTTTGTGTAATAATTAACAAGTTCAGATGTCAGTTAATACACACAGTTGTGAAGTACATCCAAAACTACCTGTACTCCTCCTGTTGTGACAGTACCATTACTAAATGCTGTTTTTTTATTTTTTTCTGTAGGTATAGTATTTTGCAGGGATTTTAAGTAGATACAGATTAAATGTCTTGTGTTTTAACTGCCTACCAGTAATCTAACATCACACACTGCTCAGATGTCCTGTTCATCCTTATACCAAGTGCATGAAATTAAACATTGTGGTAAACTACTGCAAGTATCTGCTTAAGTGGTCTGCACTAAGAATAGCACTATGGTCTCCAGTGTGAAAGTCTGTAAATATAGAACATCAGTTTTTTTCTTTCCTCCACCTTGTCAATTCTTGTGTTCATTTATTAAAAGGAATATATGTAGTGGAGTCAGGGAATAAAAATCTTAATTATCTAAATATGAAACAAGAACTCTTCTTTTAATAAAGATAAAAATAATATAGTCTTTGGTATATATGTACAGGAAGGAAAATAGTATTAAAATAAAACACTAAGATACAATATGCATGGGATTTATCAAACCATGAACAACAATCTTTGTTCCCCATGAATTATTTCATACTTCTTAATATTACTCAAGATCATTTATACAGTCTAGGGTAAATGAGCATTTGTTTTCCTTACCTGAGAGAAGTTAAGGCCATTCAGGGGGTGACACTGCTCTTCTACTTTTTCCACTGCTCCAGTTCTCTTTTTCATTCTCTCTGCCTCTTGTGCAAGGTACAGATCCAACACAGGTACTCCACGAGACTTTATATCTGCTTCTGTGAGAGAGTTCACCATCAGCATCACCCATACAGGTCGCTTCCTCTCCCAGTTACCTGCTATAGCATTGAAGAGATAGTCTGCATAAAGACCCTTCCCTCTCTGGTCAGGGGTCATCCAGGATGGCATCATGAGTTTGACATACTCCAAATGACGTTTCAACCGCCGATAAATATCCCTTGGCAGGACATCCTGAAGATTCTCACCCTGCGGCAACAGCTGGCAACTGGTCAGGGCTGAGATGGTATGGGGATCGGTAAGATCCAGTTCAAAGTACACAATACTACTTTCTTGAAACGCCTTCTTAGAGTTCTCAGGGATGAAGTCCCAGACACGGGTATAAGGGACGTGGATGGTGCCAAAAAAATATGAAGGAGGGTCTCGTTTTATTGTCCACAGGAAAGAATTTAACTCATTTTGCTGCAATATGAAATAAGACAATGCCATCTTTGAGTACATAGTTATAGAAAACCAACAGAGTAAAAAAGGGAAAAAATAATAAGAATACAAGTTTGTTTTAAATGCTACTATTGCATCCTTAAATAACAGCATGTCACTATTTCTGCAAAGTTTCTTAATACTTTAATATAAGAGTGATAGTATGGGTTTATGCTTAATAACATTGTTTCTGGAATTTAAAATATTAGTTAAATCACCATGCAAACAACTTCTCAGATAACTCAAAGCATGTAAATATAAACATAATTAGTTACCTCAACAAATAAAAAATACTAAGAAACTCAATGCATGTAAATGCAAGCATGAGTGCTAAAAATCAATAAAGCCATAATGCTATGAGCAATAAAGCAGGTGAGGTGATCATAATAAGACCACCATGCACACCATCAAAAAACAGTTTAATCACTGATAATACTGGGTGATTTCAACTACCCTGCCATTAACTGGGAAAACTACTCGGGTACTAACACCTTTTCCCAACAGTTCTTGGAATTCATAAATTCCAATGCCCTGGATCAGCTAATCCATTGTCCCACCAGGGGCCCCAATATCCCAGACCTGGTCATTACCAATATGGGAGATAGATGCTCCACACCAGTGGTCACCCCCTCATTGGTTAGGTCTAACCATAAGCAAATCACCCTTGACATCCAAATCCCACCCCCACCCCCCAGTAAGGAAACCTCCGTAAAAAAACTTCTCCAAAGCCAACTTCATGCTAAAGTCTGAAGTGACAAATGTCATGACACCCATGCAGATGGGAGGTGAAAGTTTGACTGCTGAATCCTACACTGATGCACTGTATAAGCACATCCACTCGTGCATGAATCGTGCCATCCCAAATATAACCAAGATGCTCTCCTCCAAAAAAAGGAAGCCAATCTGGTGGCCCCCTGCCATAAACAAACTATACAACAGAAGAAAGAAACTGTTGCAGAAAAGAGGAAAATCCCAGGATGCAAAAAACTCTGTTACCAGCCACAGTAAGAAGCTGAGATCCCTCACAAAATCCTCCAAAGCTAGTTACGAAAATAAAATTGCCAAAGATTCCAAAGACAACAACAAGGCATTCTATAGCTATGTCATGAATCTAAATGGCAATGCTCAAATATGGTCTGAGCTACAACAGAATGGCATTAAATATACTGATCCCAAGGATATTGCCAATATCCTGGAAGATTGATTTAGTGCCAACTTCACCCCTGTCTCACCCCCTAAAGGGCCCATCTCAATACCAAAAGATTGCCAAATTCCGGTAATCACGGCCACACAAGTAGAAACCGCACTCTCCAAAGCTAAGAATACAGCATCCATGGGAACACATGACATCCCGGGCTGTGTACTACATGAACTACAAAATGAACTGGCACCTCACTTAAGTGTCATGTTTAATCATAGCCTCACCTCAGGCTTCATGCCCACTGAGTGGCACACAGCTACAGTTATCCCACTCCACAAGGGGGGATCCACCTTGGATCCTGGGAAATACCGTCCCATCAGTCTGATGAGCCTGATCTGCAAGGGCATGGAATGCATTACCATGGAACTTATAAACAAAGACATTGGCAACCTTCAGACACTGGATCCCACCCAGTTTGGGTTTATGAAGGGCCGATCTTGTCTCCTGAACCTGACTGACTTCTTCGAATCAGTCTCCAGAGCACTGGACAAGGGTAAGGCGGTCAATACAGCCTATCTGGTCCTCGCCAAGACCTTCGATACCATCCTCCACTCTGGAATCATAGATAAACTTGCTAAGCTGGGCATAAATCCCTACATCACTCGATGGGTTGCCAGCTGGCTTACTGACAGAACTCAGACTGTAAAAGTAGCCAACTCTAAATCCGGCTCCAGACAAGTGACAAGTGGAGTATCTCAGGGTTCAGTCCTGGGACCGCTCTTGTTTGGCATCTACTTCTCTGAAGTACAGGCCAACACTAAGGGACTCTGGCTAACAAAGTTTGCAGATGACTGCAAACTGGGATCCATTACTGAATCCCCAAATGATGTGGATATTCTACAAAAGGGCCTTACAGAAACAGATGCTTGGTGCCAGAGCCATGGGCTTAAGCTTAATGCCAAGAAATGTATAGTTATCCCCTTTGGGAAAAAAACATGTACCCATGAATTACCACATAGATGGCAGTACACTAAACACCGAAAGTGTGATGAGAGACTTACGGACACAGGTGGACAGTGGTCTCACCTTCGATAATCACATCGCCACAACAGTCAGGAAATCCTTCTATGTGGCACACCTCATCACTAAGGGCTTCTCATCCAGAAAAAAGGAGGTCATTGTCCCACTGTACTCATCTCTCATTAGACCCATTAAAGAGTACAATACCCCGTTTGGTATGTACCTTACAAGACATCTGCAACAGCTGGAAAGGCTGCAGAAATACCTCACTAAAAGAATCACAGGCCTAAAGCAGATGCCCTATGCTGACTGTCTAAAAACCTCCAGCTCTGTGGCATATCGTCTACTCAGAGGCGATCTCTGCTTAACATACAAGGCCATGTCAAACCCTGAGCTGTTGGACATGCTCCACTTAAAGAAATCCCAATCCCTCAGACCCACATACTCCAGGGATCTAAACCTTGTCATTACAATGAACAAAACATGCTGGAGGGATAGGTTCCTTACCCAGAGACTCCCCATACTCTGGAATAGACTGCCCATACATGTCAAGCAGAGCGCCTCCTTGGTCCTCTTCCAAAGGAACCTTGACGATTGGATGGGAGATAGGAAATTCACCCCGGGGTTCACGTCAGTTGCCCTGCTAGACAGGGGTCCAGGGAAGGAAATATTGTGGGAAGAAATATCCAGGGAATTGTTATGGCTAGGCTTGTATAGGCCCTAGAGCCAATAGCCTAGTACCAACCTAAGAACCTATAAGAGTAAAGGTGTAGAAAAGCACAATTTGCAGAATAATTACTGCCTCTGTATTCCTCCATTTTTAAATATAGTTAACCTTTTTAATAGTACATGATATAGGAAGCAGGGCATTTCCATGTCATTTTTTGGAATTTTGTGTGGCTACTTTTTTAGCCTCCTCTTGTTCATCTGATAAAAGAAAGCTGAACTTTTAAATGACTTTAATCTCCTTCCATTCATTTCCTTTCCACAAAAAATCCCTTTATAGAAATATAAAAATGTGAAAATGACACAAACGCTCATACTTGATATGAGCAACATATGATATAATTGCATACATTTGTTTATTTTGGGAACATAGGTTCATAGGTTCATACTAGGCTATCTGCCCTAGGGCATTTATAAGCCTAGCCAGAGTGTGTTTGGCTTTCGCCACCCATTTTAAATTAATTTTGCTATGCCCTTTTTCGAGGTTAGTATACTGTGCCTCTGTCTAACAGTGACACAGAAGTGATACCCGGGGTAAACCTACGATCTCCCATCCACTCAACATCTGTTAATGTTAGAAGACTTAACCCTGTATACGAATGTTAGCTGGACATATCGTCCCCTGTGTTATTTCTAGCTCAGATAATTTTTAAATAGTTCTTACTGGTACTTGTTAAGGTACATTAGCAGATATAAGCTTTTTGCTTCATTCGTTAACCAGGTAAGGTTACAAGAAATTATACTATCTTTTCAGTGGTGACCCATGCAAAATGTCTAAACAAATGTCTGAGGGTAACACATTCTGCAACAAGAGGTTCTCAGAACGAAGTTCTTCATACTTAGTCCCTTTATTCTTAGTGGATTAAGCTACTGTGATGACTCAGTACAACGTTCAGCTTATCTGTTGACTGATTTTCCCATGGTGCCATCACAGTTGCTGTTTCTTTTGAGCCACTACTCAGCCATCGTGACCAGTGGCTGCTATCCACGGGAATATGAGCCACACTCCAAACAAGCTGAACAACTATGTGTAAGGAACAAAAAAAAAAAAAAAAAAACAACTTACAGCTCACCGAGCATGGGCTATCAGCAAAATACAAATGTTTGCAAATCCCTGCAATATTTTTAACCTTCTGTTAGGAGGGCTAGTAGTTATCTGAAATGGTTACCAATCAATTCCTGATCGTTTCTTTGATTTAGAATTATAACTAGAATGCAGGTCCTTAGAACTGTCTTTAACAGATAGCACATTAATTTAAGTATTTAAAAAAAAAAAAAAAACATACTCAAACATTGTCTGCTTATAAGAAATACATTTTGATAAATCTGAATCTGAAAAATGCTTCAGAATGGGGTGTACCAAAGGACATGCAACACCGCTCCCAAAAGAGATGGGAATTGTATTGTCTAAAATTCCACAAATGCTAAAAGACAAAACATCCCCTTAAGTCCACAGTGAAGGATAAGAGATACCAAGGGAAAGTACACAGGTTTTAGACATGCTATTTACTCCTTGCAATTTCCCCAGAGAATAATTACACTTGAAGTGAAGGGGTTCTGACTGACCTGAATGACTTCACTGGAATGCTGATCCTTGTAGAACACTAGAATAAAAATAATTTGCTGTAATTAAATCAAAAGGTCCTTCAACAACGTATTAGTTTAAGGGTGTGCACACTTATTACAACCAGCTTATTGTACGTTTTTTATTTTTTTATATTTTTCCCCTAACAGATTTGTTTGTTTTTCAATTGAATTGTACAGGTTATAGGTCACATTAAAGGTGGGAAAAGTTTTGAAATTATTTATTGTGGTCTAATTTTTTTATATCACAAAAACCTGGCATTTTAACAGGGGTGTGTAAACTTTTTATATCCATTGTATATAAGATACTAAACTGCAGCTCATCCCATGCATGTGTTATTCCACCTGCCCTTTGCAGCACATTCATTGTTTATGTGGTGCACAGTGTTGTACTGCTGAGTATATTTTTATTTCTCATTGCATACACAGACATACACAGACACAGGTGCACAAACAAAAACGCACACACTCACAGATATACACACACAGGCATGCAAGCACATATACATACATGTACACAGACACACACACACACACACACACACACACACACACACACACACACGCACACACGCACATGTACACACACGTACACACACGCACACATACACACACACACACACACACACACACACACACACACACAGGCATACACACACAGGCACACAACCACATATATACACATGCAGACCACACACACACACACACACACACACACACACGCACACACACACACACACACCATTTTAATATGCCACACCATGGGCAGCACAGTATTGAACTATGTGCCCTGTCAAAATATGCTCCACTCATTCTAACCAGCTGTATACTAAGGGATGCATTTTATGCATGATGGCATTTTTAATTATGCAGCTCCTGGTTCAGTGACCAAGTTGCTATCTGCACTATGATTGGTTTGCAGTTCAGAAAATGAGAATGAATCTGCCCCCATGACCTATGCCATCTGAAAACATCTAAATTCAGTCTTTAGATAATGCAATTAATATCATATTCCAAAGGACACAGTAAGAGCAGTTGACAATTCATCAACAGCATTTTAGAAAAAGACTAAAGTAAAAATACATGTGTAAATGGGTGTACCTTCGTTGAAGGTTGTGCGTCAGGGCTGGTAACTCGGCACGTAAAATCAACTACCAATCATTAGCGGACCGGAGTTCCGCTGTGGCGACCCCTAACCGGGAAAAGCTGAAAGACACAACAACAACAACTAAAGTAAAAATATACAGTAAAATCATGATTAATATTACTACAAAACATAGTGCCGAAAATGCACAAGAAGAAGATAAATATTTAAAATAACAAGCACAAATTAAAATAAATAATATTTTGAGCAGAACCTGCAATTTTTGTGTTTCTTGAAACAACACAGTTTGAGGGTGGATCTACGACCTCTAATTGTTTAAGCTTTCCGTTGCACTGTTACTATGCAACATTTAATTCCTAGATTTAAGCACCTTTAACTTCAAATGTGGCTAGCATCAGGAACTATAAACAGAGCTCACCAAGCACAAGGCAACGAGCACATTTTCACAACAGTTTGAAACGATCGCTCTGAAAAATGAAGTATAGTTCAAAAAGATAATTCCACAAATTACTTTACCTTTGACAAACACACTGAATATCGTAATACTCTCATCTTTTTTCAAGCTACAAATGTACCAAATTCTGTTATAAAGAAATTTCTCCGAAAAATCAAACATAGAGCCGACACAATGGATATGTAGCCTTTACAATTTATTAATATTGTGGCATGCAGTAGCCATCCTTGTTAGGTAGACTACAAAAGAAAATATGTCCCAAGACTTTATAAAAGAAATGATATGGCCTCTTCCCGCATGAAGAAAGTGACATGAATACTAGTAATGAATACTTTCTGACGTTTCATCGTAGCCTTGTCATCAAAGGTCCTAAAAGGGGAATGTAAACAAATGCTCACCTACAAGGAAGATGACATCTTCCAAACACATAGCAGGGATTTTGGTGGGAATATTGTAGAGAAACTGTACCTTGCAAGCTATGGACAGGACAAAATAAATGCTGCCATAGCAAAAAGTGTCAAATCAGTTCTCTCAGGTTTATTAAAGGCCTTTTTTTACGGTTGACAAAAAATACTTCCTGATGGGCTATAGTAATGTTGGATTTTGGCAAACTCTTCTCATCTTGTTTTCTAGTTGACTAGAAGGCTTCTTGAGAAGTGACCTATTTTCCCCTTCATTATTGTTCACAGGTTTTCTTCAGGCCTTGGTTCTTGGCACATCTAATATGGACTACCTATGCATATAACATGTTGAAACATGCAGTTGCTAAATTATTGCTTAGAACCTTAGTGACTCTAAACTACTATAGCCTGTTCCATGCCTAAAGAAATGAGTGATCATCTGCAAAGCATCTCTACTTCAGTGTCAGCTAAACCAGCCTCATATTTAGAGGTCTGTGGCTTTTGGCTACCAAAAATATCATTCTCCAATAACTCCACACTGAAAGTAGATACTTCTACCAAAATACTATACCTTATTCCTGGAGGCAGACACTTCTACCAAAACACTACAATTTAGTCTGGGTGCATGCTAGAAATTTGATGGTCATATATACGCAGTGGTAAGTAAAATCAAAATACTAAGCCTCATTCCTGATTCTCGAGTAATACTTGATAACTTCTTATTATGAGTCATAATTACAACAAACATGACACTAAGCATTCTATACAGATTCTCACTGCTGACGACTGGAATCTCTTGCATTAAGAGTTAAATATTCCCACCTCCTAGTCTTAATGTATGTAACAACTGTATTCATAAATTTTATCATTGCATTTAAGGAAACTAGAAAAAAATCTTATAATTCTGTAGGCAAGCTCATATCAGGTCACTAGTTCCAGAAGGCACCAGTGCATATTAAAAATGAACAAAACTGGCTACAGTTCAAACATACAAAATATTTTATTTAACAATCCATTTAATGATTATTTCGTGCATTAAAATATCCTGCACTGACAGACATACTTAAAGTCTATACTTAGATTAATCCATTGTGATCAAAGGATGAAATTTAACACATTTCCAAAGCTAATAACAGATTTGAAAAGTCCTCTTTTGCTTTATGTATCCATAAATTATGGAATAGACCCTAACCTACCAATATAAAAATCCTCCCGTGGGGGTCACCTAATACATGTAAGCCTTTGTCCATTTTAGTTTCTACTCTCTTAAAAACATACAGTTGTCTTTGCTTTCAGAATTTCTATATTCTCTTCCTAATCTTATAAATACATTAGTGTCTTAACGTTCGTTATTCCCTCTGTGCCACCTGTGTCTGCTCAACTTTCTTTTCTACACATCATCATTTCACCTCAGTACTATTTCTAATTATCCTGCTCTAAAAGCTGAACAGCAGACTGCCTTACTGTTATGTACTGTTAGTTAAAAAAACAAACAAACAAAAAAAAAAAAAAAACAAGAAAACAACTCAAAACAAGAAATTATCCATTCAATAATAAATATCAGTGGTACTGAATATAAAATACAAGGCACATATTGACTATGACATATGTAGAACATACTATGAATTTTGTCACTAAATTCCAGGATGTAAAAACATGTACAAAAATCCTTATGGGGGATTCTAAGTGCCCAGTCACTAACTAGGTAAAGTACTCAACATTGAATAAATATGCTCATTTTTAATTGACTTTGTTAACTGAACTATTGTGGAAAAACAGAACAAAATTCAAACAGGGTAGCAGTATCATAAGACTGCATGGTATTCCAGCTACCATTTAGTTGTACCTTAGGCAATTAACAGTAATATACAAATCGTCATCACTCAGTATTGCGATGGTGGTGCTGTGGTAGCGTTGTCGCTTCACAGTTATACGTTGCCCGCTCGATTCTCAGAGTGTCTGCTGTGGGGCGACATGCGTGAACGGGCGTTCCTTCATTGAAGGTTAGGCGCCGCAAGCCAGCAAATAAAACTCTACTGCTAATCAGTGGCGGACCCGGGTCCCGCTGTGGGGACCCCTAACCGGGAAAAGCCGAAAGACACAAACTTTATCTTAAAAGTAAAATTACACTCAGTCACAGATAAATCATCCTTTCAAAACTTTACCAGTGGAAACTATGATGTAATAATAATTATGACAACAGGGCAAAAGTAACAAAAAAAATCTTTAAATATATCAATAAAATGAAAGAGAACTTTGTAAATGTACAAAAATGAAGTGATCGTTCAGCTGCAGACATACTTGAAAGTACTTGCAGAAAGACTGTGTGTGAATTTCACAATAAGCAAAGACGCATAGCAGGGTACTGCAGTGACAAGGGACGCTAACCCTGATCTAGCTACAGATGTGATCACTGCTGTCGCAAATAAAAATAACACAAGTAATATGGGGCCAGGCAACATACCTGATGTTTTCCTACATGTATTCAATGAAAACTTGTCTGTATCAAACATGTTAAATGAAATAGTACAGCCATAGGTATGATCTAAGTTGAAAGGCTATAGTGGTACCAGTTCACTAAGAAGATATCACATCAGCCCCGAATATTATACATGACAACAGCATTTACTGAAGGGTAGAAGTGCAAATTTCTTATTTTGCTCTTCCCAATGCAGTCAACTCTATCCCACATAAGGGAGTAATCAACAAAGCAAATTAAAAGCAAGAAATGTCAATCAATACTCACCCAATGGGTAAAACACTGGTTAAGCAACAAGACAAAACAAGTCAGGGTAAGGGGGGATCCTCTCTATTCTGATGATGATGAGCATGATGATGATGATGATTACCAATGGCATCCACAAAACTGACAGTACTTATTTAAGGATTATTCTTCACAAAATGTAAAAGTGGAAAAATAGGTTCACATAACCAAATATATACTAGTGAATGAAAACTGAGTAACATAAATTACTTCAGGGAAATATTTTGAAGTTCTTGGACATAGTCTACAAAAATATACATTGCTGAAGCAGTGGTATCACCATTAACACTGATAAACGTAGCATCATGAGGCTTGCTAAAAAGGAGGAAATTATGATTAGGAACATCATAAAAATGAAAGTATCATTTAGGATCTACAGACACTGGTAGATGGCAATTTAAATACTAATCAATGATTGTCTTTCAAAGTCAGAGTACCTACTGTATCTCATTTAATTCTAAAGAGTATGTCTAGTCACTTTAGGAAGAGTACTATATCACGTTTTACCCCACCAATCTGTCCCATTAGTGAATACAATGCTGCATTTTAAGGCACGGATCATTTCTGTAAATCAGTGGAATTCAGTGTGGTGAAGTTGCTTTGTTGATTTCACAAAATCAGCACATATATGACAATATGCTTATCTTTCTGTCTAGCTATCCATTTTTCCTCTCTTTTTGTCTCTGACCGTTTATTCCCTTGGCATCTATGTTTCATCATATTACAAGTTTGTTCTGTTGTCCTTCAAGACTGTGTGACCATGAAATTACTATATATATTTCAGCACAGAAATAAATAGAACTTGCTGGAGGGACAGGTTCATAACCCAGAGGCTCCCTTCGCTCTGGAATAGAATTCCAGTTCATGTGAGGCAGAGCACCTCACTGAATCTCTTCAAGAAGAATCTCGATAAGTGGATGGGGGATCGTAAGTTTGTCCCAGGGATTACTCCCGTGTCACTATTAGACAGAGGCACAGTAAACTAAACCTTAAAAAGGGCACAGTATACTCAAATCAAGGGGTGGCGTAAGCCATACAGAATCGGGCTAGGCTTATAATTGCCCCAGGGCAGATAGCCTAGTATGAACCTATGAACCTATGAACCTATAATAGAGGATTTAAGAGTATGGGGGGGTGAAGTTCCCTACTTAGGTAGAAAATGAAAATAATAAAGTAATAAATAGATACCTAATAAGAATTCTGTTCTGAGGAATTGTTGCATTTTTAGAAAAGTTATACAAATATAATTTATAAACAATTTTTGTTCTTTCTTTTTGGACTTCTTGTTTTCTGTACTTTGGTGAAACATTCATTGTGTGAATGCTTTTCTGATTGTTTATTTTTTGCCTTCTTTTGTGTTTATTTAATTTAGTTGTGATAAATTGGGTTTCACATGGATGGGATTTCACAACTGGCCATGGTATATGCATTCTGTAGGCTTAGAACAAGATATCGAAGAACTTGAAATGTTACAATGATTCCCTGCTGGAAAAAGCATTTGGTTGAACAAACTTGCCCTATTCCAAAAGCACTTCAGGAGCTGTCATTATATTCCATTTTTTACAATGAATTCTTGTGAAAAAAGTCACAGCACTGAAAAACTTAAGCCATTCTAAAATAGTTTCAGGAACTGTCATTTTATTCTGCTTTTTAAAGGTTACTTAAATGTGACTTCATCTACAAGGTGGTGTCTCAACAGGTTTTGTTTAAAAAGTCTATGTCTGGAATACACCACTGGGAGATCTTGTACTAAATCAGGGAAATTAACACTGGCCTGCATATGTACCTGTTTAAAAAGATGTCAAATAAATATCACTAATACAAAACCATGACAGGTGCAAGATACATAATGCCTTTGAAGATTTTTGAATAAACCCCCTATTGCAATCAGAACAAGTCAACAAGTAAATCGTTAACTTTGTCCAAAATAATATTACTATATATATATATATATATATATATATATATATATATATGTGTGTGTGTGTGTGTGTGTGTGTGTGTGTAACTACATATATATATATATATATATATATATAGATTCACAGATATATTATCTCTATATTTATCTGTTTATCTGTCTATTTTATACACTTAGGCACACACATGAGAAGTAGAAGATTAGCAGTATAGAATTACAACAATCAAGCTACTTGAAGCTAAATATATTGTAACCTGCAAATCAGTGAACCTGTCTGTCACTGTACATATTTATTGGTAGTAATATTCTACTAATAAAGTACGTCGATATGGTTCTTATCACTTTGTGGAAAACAGTCTACCCTATTATAACACAACTGTCTCAAATCAGTGTTTATACACTTAAAGCTTTTTTTTTACAAAGCTATAAAAATATCCAGTGTACAAAATTACTGCAAATGTTTGATATAAAGACTGGAAATGCCTTATTGTACTTACAGTTTACACCTAAAGCTCATAGTAACTCAGTACTTGCCGTTTCTCAGTTCAATTTACAGCCATCAAGACTGAGCAGCAGCAATCACATACTGTGCAGCTATTAAAGATCCACTCGCTATATAACTGCATTGTAACAATTATTTAGTCTGCAGTCACATACTGTGCTGCTATTAGAGATCCACTCGCTATATAACTGCATTGTAACAATTATTTAGTCTGCAGTCACATACTGTGCTGCTATTAGAGATCCACTCGCTATATAACTGCATTGTAACAATTATTTAGTCTGCAGTCACATACTGTGCTGCTATTAGAGATCCACTCGCTATATAACTGCATTGTAACAATTATTTAGTCTGCAGTCACATACTGTGCTGCTATTAGAGATCCACTCGCTATATAACTGCATTGTAACAATTATTTAGTTTGCAGTCACATACTGTGCAGCTATTAGAGATCCACTCTCTATATAACTGCATTGTAACAATTATTTAGTCTGAAATCACATACTGTGCAGCTATTAAAGATCCACTCGCTATATAACTGCATTGTACCAATTATTTAGTCTGCAATCACATACTGTGCAGCTATTAGAGATCCACTCTCTATATAACTGCATCGTAACAATTATTTAGTCTGCAGTCACATACTGTGCAGCTATTAGAGATCCACTCTCTATATAACTGCATTGTAACAATTATTTAGTCTGCAATCACATATTGTGCAGCTATTAAGGATCCACTCTCTATATAATTGCATTGTAATAATTGTTTAGTCTGGAACTATGACAGTTTTATACAAAGAGTAAAGACTTGTAAAATTTTCAGCTGACTGTAAATTTGCTATCGGGCAGAATTTTGAACTGCATGCAATGTGTATCCTGCTTTTTTAAATTGTATTAGCACTTATTACTTGAAGCAATTCTCCTTAGCCCTCCTCTGAATATGGGCCATGCTCAGCAGGACTTCACAAGTTAATAAAGAAATTTGTGGATTAGTATAAGTTATTATACTGCTTAAGATGCTAACTTGAAGCTGACTGATCGTCAGATGAGATTTTCACAAGACTTTACTTTTTGCATACAAATTCCACATTTTCATAATTCTTCTCAAAACTATCTCAGAAGATTTGCATTGTAGAGAATATTACAAAACTACACCAGAACCAAGGCCTGATATGTTACATTCTAAAGTGTTCTCTTTCCAAAATGTGTTTTACTAAATGAAACGATAAAACATAACAGTGAGCAAATCATCACTGATGTCACAGAAGGAAGGTTCGATTTCTAACATGCTTAAGACTGAAAGTTTCCTTCACTTTTTTTTATATTTAGACCCATATGAGATGTAAATGCAAATTTAAAGTTATCTGTTACATTTCTTTTAATAAACATTCTCTCTGTATAAACGAACTCAGTCTAATGACCACTATGGATTTCAATCAGGCAAACTACCTCTGAAGTATATCATAGAGACATTCCTCCGTTATTGATCAGAAATCTCAGTCCTCTGATTACAAATGGCTTACATGCGGAAAAGCATTTGATAGGGCTAGATGTTTTTTTTTCAACAGACATTAATTTATCTTTTTTTATCTTATGTTAGTAGAGACAGTTCATAACACATCTAAACTCTACAGAGTAACAGTTAAAAAAAACAGGCTAGCTAAAAAAAAGGAATTCTGATTCCTAGATAAGTGAAGCTTTTTTTCTTTTCCTGTTGAATTAAATCTATGGAACTGCCTCTTTTGTTACACAATTTATCATTTTACTATTTTATGCGCAATTATTTATCTAATAAAAAGTGATCACACTCTTCTCTTATGTAATACACAGACGTCCTAGCAGAATATGGCAATTGTCCAATTTTCAAAATAAATGCAGGTAAGACAGCACAGCTAAGCCTTATTTGTTTTCAATATAAATAAATCATCAATAATTATCCATTAAGTAGGATAAAACGTATATTAATGATAGTAAAATCTTTCAGTAATCATTATGGATTCAGTATTTATCTCAAACTAATTTTTGTTACCACCCATAAATTACTTTAAGCACATCAACTGTGTGGTAAAGTTAGTATATAGATTCATAAATCCTTAAAGGTATCCACAAATAAAGTTAATATACCATGGATGAAATAGTGCCCTGTCTCGCTCATTTAAATATACACGTGACTATAATACAACACATACTGCTAAATTATTAACAGATAGCAAAGTTGAAACAGACTGAGCTCGGTAACTGCCTTTATCCCAATAACCCTTTCAGACTGATTGCTCAAATGCTAAAAGTACAACACTACTTAAAATTTACCTGCCCTTAACAAGGGCAGTAGGACAGTCAGTAGTACCCTACTTAACTAAACTCAAAAAAGAGCAAATTATGGAAGTTGATATATCAAGTATTTGATGGGGATTGATATGAAGAGATTTTTGTCCTTATCTCAGATTCAGCCCTAAATATGATTTATTGACTTTAATTTCAGCAGGTATTTGGGGCACAGGCCCCCTCAGTATGGAATGAAGGGAGGCACAAAGACACTCAGGAATGTATATTTTCTCAAATATTCAGCTCCATTGTTCATTAGGAAAAGTGGCATTCAGTCTGATATTCCAGTTCTCTCAGCAAGGTATTCTCTAAGTGCAGTTAATGCAGTACTCTGGAAGAATTTCCAAAGCATCTGTTTAACCTAGGATGGTGCAGTGGTAGCACTGTCGCCTCACAACAAGAGATCCTCCTGTTTGATTCTTGGCTGGAGTGCCTTCTGTGCAGAGTCTGCATGTTCTCCCTGCATTTGTGTGAGTTTCCTCCGGGTGCTCTGGTTTCCTCCCACATTTCAAAGACATGCATCTGGAGCGTTTCTCCCTTGGCCTCTGCAGAAAATTGGCTTTGTTCCAAGACAGACTTTCCCAGTAAACAAATGTTAAAAAATGCCTAAATCATTGCATAGTTATACAAAAATTTATAGGAAAGAAAGCAATCATTTTAGGAATAAATCATAACTGATATATGTGATACATTACCATTTTAAAATAAAACTTGCAATGCTCTAATTCATTCTTTTTTCCTGAAATTCCATGTATGTTTTCTTTCCAAACATACCTAATCAGGTCTTCTTTCAAAAGAAAAGGACTACTATAACCTCTTTTGGATGTTAAGTCCTATCTGATTGCAAATAAAATCACATGGGTCCTTTAGATTACCTGTTTTTAACGAAAAGTAAATGACCAGATAATCATTAAAGACTTCGTCAAACATAACTTATCTCTCATGTAATAAAGCCATTAAGTCCAAAATTTAGACATTATTTAGTTGTTATTATGTACACGAGCAGTCTGCCATTCTCCATATAGTAGCTTTGAAATGCTTTGAAAAAATATACAGTAATTATTCAGGCTGTCAGCAAACAGATGCCTAAAATGTATCTTTCACTTTTTGACATCTTGTATGAGCTATACAGTGGTACAGGGTTTGATTCCCTCAGCCTTTGCCTATCATGTGACCTTGAGCAAATCATCCAACCAGACCATGCTTTGGGGCATTTGGGAATTTGCGCTAGTCTCCTTCATGGTCTCCTGGACTGCATGTCTAGTAACTACCTATGAACTCGTGAACCTAATAGGAACAAGATAGACTTTTTCAGTTAAATATAGATTTCATTTACTGGTTTCAAAGCCTGCACTATAGGCAGAGATATACAAAAACAGGGGATAACGCCGTGGAATTTCCTGACAGTCTTAGAACAGAATTTCCTGAAGGATAAATATCCAGCAACAAAAATTTTAAAGTATTCTGATTACTACTAAACAATTAGTAATGCCATAAAATGCTGATTGTAGCCCAGGCATCAATGACACTTAATATAGTAGTGAGGACCTTGTGCTCCTCATATATTCTGTATAGAAAGCCTCACCACTTACCCTGATACTGCACAGAGCTTATACATCTGTGCAAGACAGCACATGATACCGTCCCACTGAGAAAGCAGCAGTTAAGAAGGAAGGATAATCAGAAGCTGCTGGGTGCACGTTCAGTCAGGTAATGTTTATTGCTTCACTAAATTTATTATTTATACAGAGCAAAAATGTGGAATACCCATGTATGTGAGTATTATGTACATTTCTACGATGCCTTGTCTTGTGTGAGATCTGCATAATATTAGGTGCCCTATCCCACTTTAGATCTACTAAGAAAAGGGGATGCATTGAAATCAGCCCACCCCCCCCCCCGCTATTGAATTATATACTATTCATTAACATGAGAAGCTAGGGGAGTTGAGCTGCATGTTTCTAATGTGTTAAGACAGCTTCCTGAAAAACTAAGGAAATGGAAGTAACAATCAAATTAGCAAATGCACAGCGGAAGTGTGACCGACCAAAGTGTTTAGCACATCATTAGTATAAAGCGTTATTAGCAAGTATTCCTACTGTTACTTTTTGGTCAGTAGTTTAATATCAAGTAAAAAGAGTTGTGAACTAATGCAATCCCAAGTAGGGGAGCAAAATGACACTGCAAAGAAGAGTACCTATGCTTAACTTTAACCTTACATACTTTTGTACATATATTATGTATATCTCAAGAATGTGAGAGGAGGGGTTATTGATACCATCATCTCCAATGGATAAACCCATTGGACATAACCTGTTTACTGAACACTCTGCATTGAGACTACATATGGAAGATTTGTGACAGGGCTCTCTGTCACAAATGCCATACTCCAGACACTTTTTTCTGCCACTGATGTGACATTAATAAATTATTCTTATTAGGGTGAAGTCTTTTGGAGGACAGTGTATCTGTTCACTAGAACTACTGTGTACAATATATGTTCTTCATTTAAAACACAGTCAGCCTGCAGACTGCATTTATGTTAAGAAACCTCTGTAATCAAAGAATGAAAAAATAAGCACAACTTAAAGGGCATCTCAAAAAGAGAACAATGTCTGACTAAAAGCATTTTACAATCATCTTATAAATACAACCAGTCTACTATGATGGCTTTCTGTGACTTTATGTCTCTAATTCCCCGATCCTACCTTTTAAATTCAAATTTGTTTTAAGGGATGGGCAACTTATACTTCAATCGAAGAAGAAAAATATAGCTTTAACATCCAATTTTATTACACATAAATGAGAAAGGAATAAGCTATTGGCTACACAGGAAGGGAAAAAAGAATAAGTGAGACAAACTCTACTAATCTGCCATCTGGTTAATGTTTTTGTGTCATATAAGAAAAGGGAAGCAGCCAAAGAGCTATTTCCTAATGTATTCGTCTTTAACAGTGCTCCACTGGAACATTCTAGTCCACTTTCTAGGAATGCATCAGATCTTCAACATAAACAGCGAACCAGGAACCATGAAAAAATAACTTTATTCAAAATGTAAAACTGAACAAGTACTTTCATGCTATAAGGTACACTGTCAAGTTATTTAAAATAGATATCATCATGGATGATGGCTAAAGTCTCCATCATGTGACAAACAATATAAAAATATCACCATTGTTTCAAAGGTCTATCCTTCAAATAAGGTTACAAGCTGCAATTATTATTCATGCCTAGTGGACTAACAATATTTAATTAAGTCATCCACTGATATTCCATTTTCTCTGTTAGGTTTAAAACATCATCTCCTCTTAGACCAATCCACTAATTGTAAAACAGCAAATCTAAACTAATGGCTGTCACCCGCATCAGTAATGTCTTGCGCTAATGCGATCTTATTGTTCTTCTTTCCAATATCTGTTTCTCCATCCCACATAACATGCAGTACACTTATTACACAGTGCTACGCAGGCTGAATCAGATGTAGTGCAAGCAACAACTCCTATCCCCTGACTCTCACCTCCACTGGAAAAAGAATAGGCTGGCAGCCTTTCATCCCCACTGAAAAACAAATGGATCAGTTGGGTGCAGGAAGGAAAGCCATTCAACTAATGTTGGCATGCTGTCCCCTTTCTGCCTTTGGTTTGACCTCCTTGACTCTTTTGTTTTCTGCTAGGTCAAAATTTCAAAGGGTGACCTAATGGTTAAGGTGTTTGCCTTACAAACACAAGGTGCAGGGTTTGAGTCTTGCAAGGGATAATTGGCTAAGCTTAAAATGGCTCACCAAGGGCAGTTAGCTTAGTACTAATCTATGAACCATTCCATCCATGCCCAATGATTGCCAGCCACAGGATATTTCAACCCACTAAGACGTTGCTTCTATGACAGGAAGTAGCAGCTTCTAGTGTGTGTGTGTGTCTAGCATTTTTGACAGGAAAATAATCTTGTGTACCTTAGTGGTGCACAGATTTTTCACCGTATTTAATAGACCAGTATAACAGTAAGACAGTCACTTTGTTCCTATCAAGGCTGACATGCACCAGTACTGCAGCGGCCATCTTTAAATGCTGAGTCATGGCGCAGACCTTCGTTAGACTGTAAACAATTAACATGCTGGGCTGGAGTGCTCCCTAGCCTTCAACAGACTACACTTATAATCGGCTCTCATCTGGGGGACAGCATAGTCTTCATAATGTTGTCAGATATGAAGCTTTGGCACTGAATTCCATCTTTATCTTTAATGGTCCTGCCTTTTATTTAGAAAACAGAAGGAGAAGTAATACTGATCAGGCCTCGGCCTTCAGCCCATATTCTTCATCAGACCACTTGCCTACCTTTTAAAACAGAGTAGAGGAAATGTCTGAGTATCCAGACCACACTTTCCCTAGTCAGTGTTAAGTATCACCATGGGTCTTTCCTAAAAACAGGGAGAAACTAACCTGGCCAACAAAATATAAATTAAATAAATAAACAAATAAAGGTCTCTCTTCACTGATGAAACAGTAAACACAGCTTGGCTTAACTTTGTTAATGCCTTATCTTAACTGCTTGGACTACCTAATGTTGTTTTGTTACCTTTATATCATAAAACTATTTTACTGACTGCTCTGCTCTGGTTAATGTGTTTTTCTGTCTTCAATTTATTTAAAAGGGATATATGTTTATTGTCTCTAGCCCTTTCTAATGCTGATATATCAAAAGAATTACATGTGGTTATTCTGGCTAATTTTGATTGTTGTAATGTTGGCTGTTCTGATAACACTGCCAGTTATGTCTCACCAGATGTTTTCTGCCTGATTTTCTCTTCATGTCCCCAAGTCTATTTTCATCCAAAATTCAAAGTGTTAGCTTTCCTGAAGTAATGTTGGGTCTGCTAGTGACTATCCTGTTTTAATTTGACTGGGGGCTAAATTATGGTTACTGATGACCAGGAAAATGCTAGAAGTAATCGTATAAACCCGCTTGAGTTTCATATGATCATATCTAGATAAGCATGTCATCTCCACCTATGGATTCATTTATAGGCTGGTTTATTTTGATCACCAGTACAGCCTTTGTTTGGGGTTAGTCCCTTAAAGTGCATTGGTCATATTCTGAAGCATGTCTGTTTTACAATTAATTTCATTCTAAGTTATACTCCTCATTAATTCCAAGAAATAACAATTTAAATGTTTGGTTTGATGTTTAATTTTCATTACTTATTCATACTTTTTTAAAAACAGACCTAAAAAATGAAACCAAATCAGGTATTGGGCAATGATTTACATACAACCACAAAGCATTCTGAGTAAGCAAAAACAACGTACTTCTTTAGAAGAACAACTTCTTACTTATATTTTGTTTTCACTACTATATTATCACACATATTAATTTTCAGTATGAGATCATTCTGCAAGACCTAATTGAACAATTATCTTTCTGAGAAGGAAATAATATCTACTGATATGTTTAGCGTAGAAATACAGTAGCCTATACATTAGTTTAAATAGTGAAGCATTGAGGGTTCAGTCTTTCATAATATTATGGAAAGGGACTTTTGCCTCCAAGAAAATGTTCAGGGGCTATACTTATCACAAAATAAAATACAAAAACAAACTATGTTTTGCATTAAAAGCTGTATAACTTGGTATTTTATACGCTAAGGAGGTTATATCCACTGCTTTGTTACATATTACAGGCATAAATACCATAAATAATGGCGTCAGAACATGACCTATACACTTCAAGATTCTGATCATTATGAAATGTCCCAGTCCCAATCCGGAATCTTCAGATCTTCTCTTATGACATTAGCCTTATAAACCCCTTCATGAACATTTCTTGTTATATCACCTTTTTGGTTACCTTAGTCAGGTGGCATATACGTACATCACAATGAACTTTTACATGTAATACAATGAGACATTCATGTTCTTGAACCTGCCTCTGGTCACCTCTTATCTCTTTAAGCATTTTTATTCCCCCTCAGCTGCTCCCCTGCCTGCAACTCTGCACAGCCTCAGGCTGTTCTCCTCAGCTTCACTGCTTGTTAATTCCTGAATCCTCCAGTTGCTCCTTTTTGGGTTACCACATACAAAACTCTTTACTGAGTGGGCCCTAACTCCTTGGGAAGCCGAACCAGTAATACCCATAATGCCCAGAGAGTGAGAGATCAGATTGGGAGCCATAAATATGGAGCCTGGGAGTTATCATACTTGAGGCAGCTGGTCAATTATGTGTGAAGAAGGCTAGTGAAATGTCATCATGATGTCACATCTTTCCCCCGTGTTAAACCTGAGATATCCAGCAATGCTCCAGGTGTCTACCTGAAGTTGCTCAGGCATCACCCCCCCATCTCTTTAAAAATGTCTATGAATGTTTGCATGTACATTGACAAGGTGACTTTGCTGTCCCTGCTCCCTGTCCTGTTGTACCAGCTGGATGGTTTTACAAGTGCACTTTGATTAGGCACTTGACCAGGAGTTAAGTGCCTTCAGGTAAAGGTTAAAGCTTTGTGACTGCTGGATAAATGAACCAACATATAATCCTTTTCTATAAAAGTGAAGAAGAAACCAGCTTTGCTACATATTAAAGGCATAAGCATCATAAAGCATGGCTCCAGTTTTAATTTAGCAAACCATAGTTCTCTCAGTTGCAAAACCTCCTTCTATTACTCATCATCTTGCAAGTGTTTCCACTGTTTGCCAGCTGGTCCTAACTATTCCCAGGCAAATGCCTGAACAAGTATATGGAGGCAGGATGCATCATGCTAAAGGCCTACAGACTAAGCAACAGTGCAATAACACAAAAAGTGCAAACAACCACTGACCTAACATTCTGTGACCCAAATGGCCACCCATGGCTTGACACATGAAGAGCATACATACATATATATGTGCATACCATCACCTCAGTTGACTTCAGATGTTTTCTGCTGTGAGAATATGCAATACAACTGGTGCACTCTGGCTAGAAGCAATGGAAAATATGTTTACAGAAATACTATGAACATCTAGACAGAACAACAGGAGTGCACCAATATTATACTACAGAAGCCAAGGTCAACAACTTTATGTAAGGGAGCTATTTCTACAGTAGGTTACAAAGTTAACAGTCTGTGTAAAAAAATGACATGGATCTGTATCCTGTACTACTGTATTTGGGCTCAGCTGTACTGCTGAATGAGGCAGTTAACTACAACACAGCAGGAACACAATACATTTATATGGGCAAAGAGAAATGCTACAAACACTATCTAGTATTTATATGTAATGAATCCTTCTGCAAACGAAAAGGTGTTTCAAGAGATAAAGCTCATCTTGGCCATCCTAACTGTTTGAAAATTTAATTGCTATGCTATCTGTGTAAGCACAGTGACATTGCAAACAGCTATTTATTGTACACCCATAGACACTTCATTTGTATTTCTTAATACGAGGCATTTAACAAATCACGAAACTGAGACAAACTAAGTGTATTAGTACTAAAATAATACTGAAATAAACATAAAACAGTAAAATCTAACTTTCATAATTAAACAATATCAAAGTGCAAAAACTGTGGGAAGCCTTATTAAATTGTCTGAAAAGGAGCAATAATACACATTTAAGAGAAGAAAGGCAGATTAGGAACTGAGTGTTTGATTAAAGATAAATGCTTAAAAACTTTGTTTAAAACAAATGCATGCAGATGCCCACCTGCAATGTTTGGAAAGCTTATTGTGACAACTGGCCTGGTTTCTAGCACTCAGTCATTGAAAAACTTTAGGGCCTTTCATGACTGACAACATGAGCATCTTTACAACGCAGGAAGTCTAAATATTTGACACAGAACAAGAAGACCTTGTATATAGGAAGGACTTCATTATGCAAAATTCCAAAGACCAGTGAAATGACAATTCTTGAATTAACTCTGAGTGATTGCAACTTACAAAGCTTTGAGGACATAGCTCTGTCTCAACTGTCCTGATTTTTGCAGACTGTCCAGATTTTTGATTCATTTTTGGTCTGCTCTTTATAAAATGTCTGGTTTTCTGGCAAATCACAAAGGACTGAAGTCACTAAACAATGACCTACAATTGAGTTTTAGACTTCATATCCTTCAGAAAATGCATGCAATGACAAATCCTGTTATTCTAGTAACTTTCTAAGTTTATGAGCAAAATTTAAAATATCTCCCTATTTTTGGGCCTTTGTCTTCTCCCTTATTTTAGACTTTGTCCAGATTTCTTACACTAAAAGGTTGAGAGGTATGGATATAGTATAAATATAACATATGACAAAGGAGCATTGCCAGCACATTTTCACTCACCATCTCCACTCTTTTAACCCATTTGTTCCCTCTTAGATGCTGGTGAACAGGATGCTTGTCATGAATCATTAATGGGTAAGCCCTCCTGTCCAGTAAGGGATCAGGCTTTTTTCAGTTCAGAAGCTCAAATGTACACCCGGGGGGGGGGGGGGGGGTGTCAGTCGGGAAGGGAGTGGCTAATGGTTAGTAAATACAGTGAATGCAGGCTGCCTGAAATGCATATATGTCTCTGAAGTGGTAGCTGTACAATGAAGTCAGTGTCCAATACATTCATGCTGCAGTGTGCATTAATCCCCACTGGTACATCAATCTTCACAATTACATCCTTGGAAGAGTAGCTTAACTTTCCCCCACCACCCCTCAGGAAATGAGCTGCACTATAGGAGATACCCCAGAGATAGCAAGCATCAGAACTTTATGCAGTCCACAGTCCTACTCCCAAAAAACTGAAGCAATGGAGCCATGGCCAGGGTACAAACAGGTGTCATGCCTTGGTGTGAAAGAAATTATTTTTGCAGCCACTGTGCAAACAACATATATCCTTAAAGCACACAAAGTTAGATGACATCCTGCTATGCTATCAGTGAGATCATTTGGATACCTAAGTACGACGGTAATGCCGTCGATTTCGCACTGGACTCGTGTCTATATGACTAATTGCAGCAGAAAGAGACAGATTACCACGGCAGCTGCCTCTGGATCTTAACTTTCCATACTATATGGATTTAATGAAGATATGTGCTATTTGATGAAAATGAGCACAGTTTGAGTGGTTTGCAGATATTTATGGAATGTCATTGTAGGCATCACTGTTTGTCTGCAGACTGCACCCCAACAGCATCCATGATGGACTGTGTTTGCTTCTGGATGATTTATACTCATGCCAATGCTAATGAATATTGGTACTCTGGGTGGCCTCTGCCACAACTGTCACATGCAGGATTTCACCCAAGTGGTCACAGAAGCAGCATTATCCAAAGTAAAAGTCCTCACATGAATGCCAGCCAGGGTTTGTGTCAGGTGACCAGTGGCAAGAGACAGGAGGTTGAGTCCTTGGGTAAAAGGCAGGCATCAGGGGCAGAAACAAGTGGAAACTGGTGGTGTAACAAAGAGATAAATGACTACTCAAGTGAAAAAAGAAACCATACTTGATACTGAGACCACTGTTTCACTGCAAGTCTTTAGATGGAAAATTTTAGAGCACAGACTATTGCTATTTCCAAAAGCTGATGTACCTTTACTTAAGCCCTTCAGGTATTTACTCTTTGCCCACACAGCCCACCTCCCTTCTCTTTATCACCAACATGCTGAGACTGTATTGCAAACCTTCATGTGAGTTCAAGCATTAAGTATCTGGGCAGCTCTTCCTTCAAACTTTTCTGCTGAGTTTATGTCAGTTACATTTTATGACCAGGAGAACTTTGCTCAGTGTGTTAAAGATGAGATACAATTTAGCAGAACTGGCATCAGAGTCTTTCTCCTTATCCATCAGTAATGTCTTTTTAATGTAAACCCACCTTTAAAATGACCTTTTGTTGTCACTTCACAATTTTATTAGGCTTCATGCCCAAATGATTTTTTCCCCTGCTGCACAGTCTTGGAATTTTCAGCCTCTGTTCCATCCTTTGACAAATATACTTAGAATTTAAGTGTTAACTGAACCATTTTAAACAATAAAAACTGAGCTTCCAAATTAGGTCTCATTATATCTCTCAGCTTTTGAGCTTTAAAAATCATAGCGGAGGGTCAGAAAGGAGCAATTTTATTTTTCACAATAGAAAGTCTTTATATACTAGATCCTAAATAGTTAATTGGTAGGGGATTGTTGTATAGATTTAATTTTATTTAATTATTTTATTTATCCCAAAAGAAGGACTGACTTTATGAGGGGCATCAGTAAAACTATGAGGAGCATGGATAAAGATTTGGGCCAAAATCATAGAGCTATGCCTAAATCCTGGCAGTTGAGAGGTATGTGTCCCATTGTCTTTCCTACCCTCTAAACAAATTTATTCGCTTATGAGAAAAACAGTGAAATTTAGGAAAACAGACTTTGCTCCTCTGACTTTATTAAGCAATCACACACAGGTGACATAAAATTCAGTGGGAACAGCTTTTTAAAACATTCAGTCAGGGCAAAGTCACATTTATTGCCCATATTTCTGTCCTGATACTTAGTTTCAGGCTCGGCTTAGTGTATGGAGACTAGCTCTCAAACACTGAGTAATTTAAGTTTCCTCTGAATGAAACTACTAAATGTATGGTTAATGTATGTAAATCACATTTGTCATCTCTAGTTTAAATCCTTTCTCAAACAGATTAACTTCTCTTCAATATGGCAAGACCATCTGCTGATGTATCTTGTAAACTTTCCCCTGACCTTTGCTATCTTCAGCACATGCCAGGGTCAGCCACTGAGATCAGGTGACTGGTCTGTAATCACATGTTTTTTTCTTCTCTCCCACAAAACAAAGAGTAATTAGCCTACCTGATTCCACTGTTTCTAAGTTTTATTGCTTGTTAAACAAAGTTGGTAGCCTTTCGGAGAGTTAATTCGCAAATTGATTTAGTATTTTGACATATGTCTTACCTGGTCCTACAAAAGGGACTGTCTACTACTTCCATAGTTCTTGGATTATTAAAATCCCTATTGTCTAGCCTTTCACCTCCAGACATACTGCCTTTATCCTTTGAATGTCCTCCCCTCCCCTTTTATGTATTTATTAGCTTATATGGTATGTTGATAAGTGTGTTGATCCACTACCAGCCATTTTTGTCACAATTAAAAGATATTTCACAAAGATTTCAGATTTTTTTCTCAGTTATATTTAAACCACCAGGGAATGCCCTCCTTTCATCTTCAGCAAATACATTGCTTCCATAGGACTAGGTTATATTTCTGCTGACACTCAATGGCAATGAAGACAGGAGAATACTTGTCTAATGTTCCACAACAAACAACCAAGCTAAGTATGAAAGGCAGACAGAAGAGCAGCCCATCATTTTTATCTACCAGCATTTTCTTAATTGTAAATGAATAAAGGGTGAATGACAGTAGTTTAAAGCAAATCTAAATGGCTAACACAAACATTTTTTAACTGTTCTCTTTTTCAATGTTCAGACCTTACATGATACCCCTTTACTCAGGGGCATCACTTACCTAATATCTAACTTAATCTCATGGGAGAAAGATACGTAATGGGGAAGAGATGACAACTGTAGGAAGATAACTTTAGGGCGTCCCAAACCTCTAAAATGGCTTCACTGAAAGCTTACATTCAACACCTTTCTTCACTGTTGTATGACCATTGAGTTACATTCAACACATTATATATATATATATATATATATATATATATATATATATATATATATATTAGCCAGTGATATGCAGGTTCCTCTTATGTGGGGAGTGTAGGAACCAAACTTTATGCTGAGATCATTGTACCTCTGGTAGTCTTTAGCTGGCAAGCTTTAGACCACAGAATGTTGCATTTTCCAAAAGGTGTTGTATCAGATGTCTACTCTTCAGCTATACAACCTGTCTCCCTTCTCCTTTCTGCCTGAATGGCTTGATTATTCTATGATACATTTATTTGCTAACCTGGGAGTATACAGTACATTTGAAATCTCATACTAGGCTGGATGGAAGTGTCCCCCACTCTAGGCAACTTTAGGCTTTGCCTTATAACTCATTTGAATTTGTTTCTGAGTAGTTGCTCTTATTGTTAGTGTTACTGCTTTGCTTTACAAAACATATATCAGACATATATTTTTATTGTTTTTACCATCTATTTTATTGGTAGTTTTGCCAACAGCTTTATCAGCTTCATATTGTTGGTTGTTGGTTCTGTTTGTTTGTATTTAGTTTAGAATGCTTTCCATTTTTACCTGCAATTGATTAATATTTGTGTTTTTTTTCAGTTTTTTCTGTACAGTGTTTGGATTACAGCATTTAAATAAATATGAAACAGAATTTGAGGTTAGATATTATAACTAGTACATCAGTGCATACTTGAAGAAATTAATCACCAGACTGCCAAAGATGCAGTTTTGTCACAGGTGTTAGAATACATGTTGAAGGGTAGGCTGTAACAACTCAGCCAAAGTTTATGACATAATCTAGAAGATTAGCTCTGTGTTTTACTGCTGGGAATAGATTGTAGGGATTTAGCATCATATTCCTACTACAGTGTCATTCTATAATACTAAAAAGTTGCATCAAGCTTATTCTGAAATGTCTAGAATTCAAAGGCCTAGCCAGATCCTACCTGTAATGGCCTGACATAGATCAAGTGAAGGAAAAAGAAGTAAACATGTTTGTTAATTGCAAGACAAACAGCAATTTATAAATTGGTTACCAATGGAAATGATCTAGAGTGCATGTAGATTATACATTTCAGTACTTGGAAAATTACCTCTGTTTTTTGACGGATATTTATAAGACGTTGATGGATATGTAGGCTGTGAATTTTAACATGTTTCATGCAACCACTGTAAAGGAAATAGTGTTTTGTTGTACATGGAAAAGCTGCTGTCTGATATGGATCTTCGTTCACCAGTGCAGAATTTGAAAACTTTATGAAGAAGGGTAACACAATTTGTTCTGTCATTAATTCACAGTTCCATGATTTGTCCTAATCCTCACAAAAATAGATATACTGACTTTGGAAGAAGGGATGAAGGAAAAGAAAGAGGGTAGAAACAAGGCTGGCACTCTTCTTTTTCACTTACTGAATTACTCTTCAGATAATGATAAATTTATCTCCATCAGAAATGGAAAATGACGTTCTAAAGTTTTAATGAAGTCAGAAATCCACCTTTCACTTGTTTCTGTCAGACTTTGAAAACAAAAATCCAAAGGAACAAATGGCCTCAGAAGCAGGCTGTTGACAAAAACATTAAGTTGAGGCCTTTGGCACCTAAAGAGGAACAGTATGTGAGGAACTGCATTTAAAGTCCTAAATAAATACTCTTCAGGACCTACATTTTATCCCGTGGTTATTCATTATGACTCATTCGTGATGATGCAGATTGCTTGATATATACAATGACTCTAACAATTTATGCCAAGGAATGAAGAACGAGGTCGGACCCAAAATGGAATTTGTTGCGAACACCATGAACATAAAAAACAAACAGCAGCTCAACACAGCAGCTCAACAGAGTCGATTAACCTAGGTTTCGTCCTATGTGGACTTCTTCAGAATAAAAAAGTTAACCATGAAGTTCACTTAAATAAGGCTAAACATCAACCCCACCCATGTCATTAACCAATCAATTATCTAATCTAACAACAGTAAAAATGAAAATAAGTTAAAAAGACAAACACAATCATATAAAATATATGTATAAATGTGTAAAAATTAAAATATATGTAGTATTAGCAATAGATACTATTTATACTATTTATACATACATATAACTTGAACCAAAAATGATAAACTGCATTCCGTATACAATCAAATACATCAAAAAATTAGCCCAATATGTGTTTGAGCTTGAGAACAGGCTTGATTGTGCAACAATCATTTAGCCCTGGATGACAATGTGCATCCAATCTAAGTTGCCATCTAAGCTCACATAAATCTAAGTGCACCTCTAAAGTTCTACCCTGTGAATCATACCTGATTTGTTGCAGTATACAAAATTTAAAAGAATGGGCTAAACAAGTAGAAATGTGCATGGCTAATGCATTGGTTAATTTTAGATGTTTTATGTCTAATATGGGAAGGTGAGCGAGTTGTCTTAGATGCTTTTTTAGAATATATTAATAATTCAGTTTGGTTCCTAAGATTTACCTACGATTTTGATATGAATAATATCACATACTTGGATGTCAGATTAACCTTTGATAAGACATTACAAATGATAAAATCTAACATATACTTGGTGTTGAGGTTCATCTTGGTTCTTTGGTAATATATTTATGCCAGCCTTCTAATCTATAAGATGGGTTGGCAATATTTTGTGCAGTGTAGAAATTCCTGCATGCTTGGCTCAGTGCATTCCAATCCTTCTTTTTAAAACTCTCAAAAATGGAATCTTCCTCACACCATGCAAGCAAAGTGTCTCACACTACCTCCTAATACCTCAGATTACACTCCAAGCAAATATTATAGTAAGTTATTCCAATGAGTACTTTATTTTGAGCTATCAGACCCAAATTACAGACACTTTCCCTTCCTTTGTCAAATAACTCTCTATTCACCTATTACAGTATCTTACTGAGTGGTCCAAATGTTGTTTTAAAAAAGGCTACTAACCAGTGCTTAACTAACACAGTCTCTCTTCTTTCTTGAAATATAGCAGTCTAAGATGTCCTTATTATACATGTATGTAAATATGCATTTTAGGTTTCCTGAATTCTTTGTTTTACACCTGTAAGCCCAAAGTTCAGGTTCAACCTATATTTGTTCAAATGTCTTGATTGCCAGTTTTATTGGATATATCAATATTGTTTGACTAACATTGTTTTTGTACACGGACTATGACAAAAATGTGCCAGATTTGGAACTATATATTAACTAGTCATAAATAAATAAACAAACAAACAAACAAGCAAATAAATAATATTTGGTTCAGAAACTCATTCCAACACCTGCTAGAATTAAAGAAAGGCCTGGAAGTCTAACAGACATTAGTTAGAAAAGACATTGCAAAGTTTGAAATGATAAACTACTATCTTATTGCCTTATAAACACTGACAGCAAAAAGTGCATATGCTTCAAAGTTTTCAGAATGTAAACCAATGAGTAGAATATTTACTTTTACTAAAATTTACTGTTTAAGTCCTAGGGGGTTAGTATTTTGTACATCCAAATGTTACACTGAGCTGGCAAATAATATTCAACTTTTTGTTGTTGTTGTTGTTTGTCTTTCGGCTTTTTCCCGGTAAGGGGTCACCACAACGGAACTCCAGTCTGCTAATGATTGGCAGTAGATTTTTACGAAATGTCGAGGTACCAGCTCAACGCTCAACCTTCAATGAAGGCACGCCCATTTACACACGCATGTCTTTCGAATGCTACCCAACCGCGGGGAGGACATGCAGACTCCACACAGAAGGCACTCCCAAGCCAAGCCGAGAATCGAACAGGAGAACCTCTTGCTGTGATTTAATAACGCTAACGCTGTATCACAGCAGAATACAATATTCAAATCTATGTAAAGACTTGTAATTCATATACAGTTCAGGCTAATTCTGCATTTTATCCTCATTTCCTGTTTCTGCTCTGGGGTTTCCAGAAGTTGTTAACCTGCTGAGCTGTTTACATGTGTGTTGTTGTACTGATGACTTAACTATGGCGTCTGAATTACTTGCTTAGCCTTTTAAACCATTTAAGATGTTAGATGTTTTATATGATACTGCTCTTTTCCTGATTTCTACTTTTGACTACAATAATTTGAATACTAATGGATCATTGTTCTTACTGTTACTATACTGGATTGGTCCACACTTGAAAGCAGACCCTTAGAGCTTAGTGCACTACTTGGTCAAAATATGATTTAATAAATTAATAATTAAGGAATGAATAAGCAAATGCTATACTTATTTTTTGTGTTTCTGGCTGAAAGGTAACAATCTTGCATTTCAGTAAGGCGCTGCTGATTGTATATGACTAATGACCATATCTTTCAACCTCTTACGACAAGAATATTGGACAAAGCCAAAATGAATGGGGAAAAGGCCCAAAATCAGGGACAGATTTTAAATGTTCTTTTAGTAAACTTAGAAAGTTGCAAGAATAGCAGCTTTTGCATTAGCAGGGATTTTTTGAAGGATGTGAAGTCTGAAACTCAAATGTCTGTCATTATTTTGTGACTTCAATCCTCAATGATTTGGCAGAAACACATGATTTCATGAAGAAGAGACCAAAAATATGAGGCAAAAATCTAGACATTCTGTGAAATTTTAGACAGTTGAGGTATGCAGAGGAATGAAATGTGTACAAAAAGAACACATTTAAAAAGAAATGATATAAGATCAATGAAATATTTTAGATGGTTTTATGTGAATCTGAATTTGATACCCTTACATTTCAAGAAAAAAACAGACAATAAAGGAATAAATTCCTGTGTATCATTACTTTGTTGTCAGCTTCAGCTTGATGTTATCCTACTGTGCAGTTTAACTATTGCATCACATTCCTAATTTGACACTTTGCAGTATGTTTGAACTCTGCACCTTTATTTACCAATATCAAAGTAAAAATTATGAGACTACAACTTACCTTCTTCAAAAACTCTGTTTGGGATTTTTAATGTACTATTTATTATTTCTAGGAATTGGACAAATTCTTGTACTTTCACACCATGATCTGGATCTGTTCTTCTAATTAGCATATGTCTGTGCCCCCTGGATGCCTCCTTAGCATTCAGTATGGATGCAGGGGGCAGCCGTTCATGATACTGCATGTCTTTGCATTGGAGGACCATACATGACAGTGTGAGGGTGCTTGCTGAATCAGAAAAAGGTATCATGACTTGCGCATCTATGTTTACACGTCATGGTACCTTCATGAATTTTAGCATAAATCTTAACAAGTCAGCTTAAAATATATTGCTATTTACAGTTATACAATGTCATTATTATCATGCATTATGCTAAATTGCACAATGGAAAAATTTTTTTTTTATCTCAGTAAGCGGCAGTATGAAAAATTAAACAAGAGGAACTTTGAGTTTTAATTAATCTTCAGTGAGATCCATTAATTATAATGTATTTATAGCTAAGCAGATGAGTTATTCCATCATATATACTTATATCTGGGCATAGCTGGTTTCTACTGTTAACTATTTTTCGCATTTTCATACTGTTTCTTTGGGCTCAGATATGCATATCTGAGTTTGGCATCAATGGTTACTTCATTGAAAGCCTTTTCCATACGTAGCACCATATAAGGTTTTTATTCCCTGATCTCTAATTAAGTTTAGTACAGTTTCTGTAAGTCATATGCAGGAATATTGCCCCGCACCCATTCAAATATTTAGGGTCAAAATACTGTATCTCATTATTTTATAACTTATATAAGTATATAGAGATTCACTTTTCAACCTACAAGCACTAAAATCATACATGTGGTCTTCAATAATTATTACAAATGGTCAAAAACAGGAACACTTGTTTCTGTTTTTATCTTCTTTTTTTAACTGGATAAGAGAACTGTTCCTTCTTGGACACTTTTCAGCCATGACACGTGCAACAAGGGCAAGGGTAAATACAAAATATAATATATGAATAATGTATTGTAGACAATTATTGTGGCCAATCAACCATCATGTTTTAGGATGAGAGAGGAACTAAAGTACCAGGAGAAAAACAAGAAGGAGAAGATGCAAAACTTCATACAAGCAGTCATTAAAGAGCAGGTTCAATGCTGGACCCTGGAGCTTTGAGCCAGAGGCTTATTCCAACTCCACTATGGCAAACAATCCAGAATGGCTTGTAAATGTATACCTTACATAGTCAGTGATAAGGAATCCCTGTACGGGCATAGTTCTAATACTTAATAATGGATATACCCTGAAATGGGCCTAACATTATGAAGAATACCACTAAATCTGGAATCTGAAGGCTAAAATCATAGCATTACACAAAAAAATGTCATCTGAGGGCAGTGTAGAAACAAATAAAATAAACCCAAATAAGAATGCAGAAATAAATTTATGGGAAGACAGGCATATCAAGGAGTCACTATACGTGCTGTAACACTTATAACAAATGCATCACACTTTTTACATGTCTAGCAGGGAATTAGGGCAGTTCTTTGATCTTAGTTAACTTATCAGTCCACAGCTTCACTATTGTGCTAACAGTTGTTTACATCAAAAAGCATATAAAAGCATACAGTTTGTGGCTGAAGGTTAGATTATGAGACGAAGATGTCACTACAGCATAAGGAGTTGAACGACACAAGAGCCATACATAGTTTGTAGTGAGGCTACTGTAACAAATTAGTTTCAAGCAGTCTGGCTATTACTACGTACACTTAGCAATGTCTTGGGGAGGTGGGTATGGAGTAAAAGGCAAGAGTTGCCATTAACCCAGCTAACCTGAAACTATTTCAGGTTATTTGTTGGGCTAAGACATGTAAGAAATGAACCAACATGTTAAAGTGTAGCACGTGATGTGTGGTGGTTTCACAGTTGAAGTCCATTGTGTGTTGCTTCATACTTCACAGTAATATCTTTCTGTCAGGTATGCCCTGTCGTGACTGATAGTTGACACGTATGCATACATACATGCATACATATATATATTTGCTTATTCATTTAATTTTCCTAACTAGCTGTACCTCACTGAGACTACAGTCTTTTTCTAAGAGATAATTGAGAAGAAAACCTCCAAGTTAGGCAGAATAAAGGATTAGAGCAAGTACACAAGAAACATCTGCACACCTAGAGGCAAAGTGCCCATGGTGTGAATGTTCAAGGTTCTGCCAGTGGCCTGGGTGTTGGAAGGCCAGCCAAGGAAATTTGGAGGATCTACAAGCTTTGTGGTAGTCCTTCCTAGCAGAACCAGCTGGATAGTACATAGCAGTTTGGAACCTTACAGACATGAGCAAATGCTTGTGGCATTTGCATATAATGCCTGCTCAGGATGACTGAGTGTCTAATGCCTGGTAACAGAACATCAGGTGACATCCTTATATTTCCAGATGCTGCAGCATAATAGTAAAAAGTACCCAGGAACGTCTTCCTCAGTTTCCACATCACCCTGTGAAGACACAGCCTACTGATCATTTTCTACAGGAGGAAAGAAGAATGAAGACGGCTGACAACTTATGAAAAGTAAAGCTAGAATAAATGGTCATTCAGGAGCTCAATGAAGAGGAGTCCGTACTCTACAACTGGGGCAGGAAAAGAAACCCCTTACATATAAAGAGGAAAGCAATGCAAGAACAGAACCTACAGATAATTTCAAAAGGACCATGGTTACAAAAATGGTTAAACTAGCAAATCAGCATATCAGCAAGACTGGTAGGCAGTTTTACTAAATGGAACAATTGGATGTGACAAAGGTATAATGAAAGAAAGCTAACAAACCTCTACAGGGGAATGCAGCTCGAAACAAGAAAGGGGGAAAGAATGGAGCAAGAAAACGTAAAAGGAGCAGTCCAGGTGTGATCAAATAAGAGATACCAAGGCATCTAGGAAAATGTGAGAGGCACTGTTTGTTACACGACAAACTGCTAGTTACCACAGAAGATTAGGGCTACAGACTATTAATCAGCTGCTTTCTGCGGTCCAGAGTTTGATTTCTTCACTTGCCATTTGCCTACTGTATGACTGTCACCAAGTCACTTAAAAAGGCAGTGCTCTCAGGCTAAGTCTGAAAAAGTCCACATTGATCAGTACTCTAACGCATAACATAAATAAGTAAAATACTTTTGCCTCTGTCACATCAAAGTGTACTCATTCACTTCTTTACCTAAAGTAAAAACAGGGAAGTGGGTTCAAGTTCCAAACAGCAGGTACCACAATGCTAAAGGTCTTGTCACCTCTCATCAGAGTTGTTTCCTGAATTCTTTGTGATTGTGGTTGTTGGCTCTGTTTGTTTTTATTTTGTTTAGAATGCTATAGCAATAACCCACGCCTGGGTGTGGGTAATGCGGGATTTAACCACGGTTGGCGTGGTTTGGTCCAGAGGCGGCCGAGGGACCAAACAAAGACAACCGTGGTTAAATCCCGCATTACCCACACCCAGAAGTGGGTTATTGCTATTATACAATGACATTATTTAAGAAAAGAAATAATTACTTTTCTTAAATAATGGCATTGTATAATGCCTCTTTGCTGCCCTTCCGCAGCTGTCTGGTATTCCGCGGCAGTTCTGATGTACTGTGCATGCCTACGCAGTACATCAGAGCTGTGGGCAAAAGCAACAGAGAACGCAAGATCTCCGTTGCTTTTTACTGTCTCGCTATGTTAAATGGGTTTAACATAGCGAGACAGCTTTAAAATAAGCAACGGAGATCTCCGTTACTTATTTTAAAGCTGTCTCGCTATGTTAAACCCATTTAATATAGCGAGACAGGTTTAAAAAAAAAAGCAATGGAGATCGCAACATCTCCGTTGCTTTTTACACACTGTGTTGCTATGTTAAAGGAGTTTAACATAGCGAGACAGCTTTAAAAAAAGCAACGGAGATCTGCGTTGCTTTTTTAAACCTGTATCGCTATGTTAAACTCTTTAACATAGCGAGATTATGTTTTATACTAACGGAAAAGTCCGGCAACCGGACCTTTTCCGTTAGTATATTGAGGGATTTACAACGGGCACGCTGGTTGGGCTGGCCAATCAGCGTGCACGTTTTAGAGGAGGAATTGTATAATTTTCATTTTTACCTGCAAATGATTGCTATTTGTTTTTTTTTCTAAGTTTTGTTCTGTACAGTGCTTGGATACAGCGTTTAAATAAATATAAAACTGAATTTGAGGCTAGATATTATAGCTAGTAGACAGAGCTAGAGAGAGAGAGTCATTGTATATATCGAGCAACCTGCCTCACCATGAATGAGCCACAATGAATAACCACAGTTGTGGAAATGTTCACAAATTTTGAATTTACATGAAACATGGCTTACTCAGTAATACTTCTGGCTATGTGACTACATAGTTGCCTTTCTAACAGTCTGCATACCATATGTGCACCTAGAAAAATGGGGTGCTTCTTCAGGGTCACTTAACATTCCAAGCACAGCACATAGATGGACAGTCACCTCTCACTGTAAACTTCTGTAGTACACTCAATCTGTCCTTCCCATATTTGTTAGAATCAATGTAGTAGCCACCTGTCTAATGCATAGTAGTAGTAACAGTAGTCAAAGAAGTAGTAATAGCAGCAGTAATGGTAGCAATAGTAGTAGCAGTAATTGTATTAGCAGCAGAAGTAATAGTAGTAATAGTAGTAGTAGTAGTAGTAGTAGCAGCAGCAGTAGTAGTAATAGTAGTAGTAGCAGCAGCAGTAGTAATAGTAGTAATAGTAGTAATAGTGGCAGTACTAGTAGCAGAAATAGTAGTAACAGTAGTAGTAATAACAGTAGCAATAGTAGCAGTAGTAGTAGTAGCAGAAATAATAGTAGTAATAGTGGCAGTAGTAGTATCAGAATAATATCAGTAACAGCAGTAGTAAAGTAGTAATAGTAGTAGGAGTAGTAGAAATAGTAATTGTGGCAGAGTAACCCTCCTTGCCATTAACCTCATAGCAGCCACAAGCCAGCCTTTGCAGTGTTCAGAATGCATGGCAACAATAACGAAACATGTCCTGTCTTTGATTCATACTTGGCTTTAACAAGTCTAGCTTAAAGGTACTCTTTAGGCATAATGGTAAGATTCAAAGCATAGTATTATCTGACTGCTGGCCTACTGAAAGCTGGAGGGTGTGTCACCACTTTACCTCATATCACTGAGCAAAAACAGATAACATCAAAATCACTAATCAGTGAGGCACTTAACTGGATAGGTATCAGTCTGAGCACTTAACTGGATAGGCATCAGTCTGAGCTACATGATGGTCTGTAACACCCCTGTGAGTTGATCACGGATCCCAGTAATAATAATTGTTACTCATCACCCTCATACTTAAAAGTACCTAGCACTTCAGAGCAATTGCAGAGCATAATTCCTTGAATAGCCACTTTGCTCTGAAACATTAATATGCTTGGATGCAAGCTGTTCTCAGCTGCCTCAGTAGCACAGCTGGTAACTTAAGTCAAATTCCAAAGATCCTGTGATCAGATTCAAGTGAAACAATTCCTTCTGACTTGCCGAAAGCTAAACTTCAAAATATTCTGTAACTATAACAGCTGTCATTTCTCAGATCTTAAACTGCTTCATTCCACACTAAAGGAAGGCTTAACGTGTTCTCCAGTTTACAGATAACCATTACCACATAAATGATGCTCATGAAATAAAAATGGATAGTTTAAATAACTGTCTCCTGTGTCATAAGAACAGACTTTTGTTAATTTATTTACTTTGGAAGGAAAAATGCTACGTATTTATATGGGTCTATTGAATTTATTTGAAAGACCCCAAACATCGAAGCTCAAAAAGTCAGCCACAAAATGTCAGTGCAAATACTGACATGCTGCTATACATTTGCATAGCAATAACACTGGAACTTGCAAAATGAAAAAAAAAAGTCTTTTTTTTTTTTTTTTTGCAGGGGAACAATCCCCCCCTCCGTACCTCCATATGGGAGGGTTGTGCTCCTCACACCGTTAACTCTGAAAGTGCACAATATCAGGGAAAGGGCATATTCCCCAACCCCAGGAATTGTGCAGTCATGTACTCTCACTCGCATATATGTCGACCATCTGCTTAGTTGACCAAACTTTGTCAGCTAAATAGATGCCAACCAAACTATATATATATATATATATATATATATATATATATATATATATATATATATATGTGTGTGCATATATATATATGTGTGTGCATATATATATATATATATATATATATATATATATATATATATATATATATATATATATATATATTTTATATATATATTATATATATGTGTGTGTGTGTGTGTGCACGTGCATGTATGTATATATATATATATATATATATATATATATATATATATATATATATGAACACACACACACACACACACACACATGCAAATATACACTTACATAGGTATACAAGTATGTATTTGTATTCTACGTATACCTATATCCCTCTCTCTCTCTCTCTGTGTGTGTGTGTGTGTGTGTGTGTGTGTGTGTGTGTGTGTGTGTGTGTGTGTGTGTGTGTATATATATATATATATATATATGTATACACACACACACATATAGATGTTGTATAAAACAAAAACTTAATGAAAGTCTTAATCATTCATGAAAATACTTTCTGAAGTGTGAATGTGATGCTTGAACAACTGTTTTTTGAAGGATGTGCCTTTCAAAACCTCCACTTGTGAGAGTTTGTCCCCATGCACTCCTTAACTATTTATAATCAGTTCAAGGATCACACCAACAGTGAAGAAAGGAAGATTTCCAACCATTTTAATGAAAATACTACTCTTCCATTAAAATTTGTTTTCATTACAAGCCTGGTTCCGTGGCAAAGACAAATGGAGCCTTGACAGCAACTCATGTGACCAGGCTTCAGTTACCTACATGGGCACTAGAAGAACCAGGTAGGGAGGGGAAGGAGTGAAGGGCTAGGCCCACTTTCCCAGTCTTTGGGAGGAGGATGGGATCTCTCTGCATTCAGAGACACTCCGGATAGTGTGGTCTCCCTGGTGGAGACCAGAGAGATCACTGCTCCTGGTTTGGGGTGAGGGGCAGGGCTATTTAGAGAGCACTCTTCTTGTGAAAGTGTGGGGATGTCCTCCACAGGTAGCCTATTTTATGTCCTTTCCCCATAGCTTCCCAGAGTGGGGTTGCCCAAGGTTAGCATCAGGGAGAAAAATTGAAAAAAACTTGGATCTAGTTCAGTTGATCAATGAACACAATTGTCAAAACCCATATGGTCAAGACCTTATGATTAAAAATTCAGTTCACTGATCAACTGAACAGGATAAAACAATGTTTCTGCAGGGGACAAGCCTCCCCATGTCACCAGCTAATTATATACACCAGTTCTGAGATCGGTCTACAGTGACAAAAAGGGCACATTCTCTCATCCCCACTGAACTGCAACCTCAGTCAAAATGGTCAGTGAACTAAGTCATATGGTTTCAGTCATATGGGTTTCAATAATTTAGTTCATCGATCAGATGAAGTAGACCCAAAGAACTCACCCACTCCTGATGGCTGCCTTGATGATGATGTCTTTCAGTCAGCTCTAACCTGGTGAAAGAAGCAAATGGGCTAATAGGACAAGAGAGGGTCAGCTAGCTGGCAGACAGGCTCCAAGAGTGCCAATATATATATATATATATATATATATATATATATATATATATATATATATAAAAGCAATGTCCACACTTATTTCTGCTGTCAGGGATAGCTGCATTGATTTTAGGTCAAATACAGAATTTATTGAAAAAGCACTGTTGTCTATTGCTTTTACTTGACAATGGAAACTATCTTTGGAAACATGAAATATCATTTCACTGATGAAGATGCCTGAGCTGGTGGAAGAGGTAAAATAGGGAAAACTACGGGTTAATTGTAGTCAAGCTGACCTCTACATAGCATGGGCACTAGAACCAGGCTTCTTAAATGACAGTGTTCTCCCTATCTTTTTTTTTCTGTAGCATTTTCTGATGCTGCATTTTGTGAAAGGCTCCAGACAGGTATAGGGATACTTAGATGTCCCTGGATGAAGTCCATGCATTTGTACTCTTTTTCAGACGGACAAAATTTATTTTTTTAATACTTTAAATATTTATAGAGAGGTTGGTGCTCACTTGACGAATGTTGGAGATGCCTGATGGAGTGCAATTGGATCATCCTTCCAGATATGAACCCAGTGTGACGTTATTACCAGAGTCTATGCAAACCATGGATTGTCCATAAGAAATACTATGTTTGAACATATGGGTGTTAATAAGTATAATTAGCAGAATGACACCTTGAGTTGAAGACTGATGAATAACTTTGTGATTATGAAAGCACACAGGGATCATATATTCATATGTAGAAAGGGTCATGTATGTGAAATGATCATGACTTAGCAGTGTGTTGGATTCATCAGACAGGATGTGAGCTGTTAGACCTGGGTGACCCACGCTGATTCCATTTACTACCTCCAAGAACCCAGATTGTGTTCTCAGTGAGAGTGGGAATTCTGAGCCAAATATTCCACAATGAATACTCAGTCACAGAACTGGCTACATGGAACTAAGGGAAGATGTTAAGCTAAATGACCCTCTTTGCAGTCCTAGTAGAGCTATTGCTCTAGTTCAGCTGAGGGACACTGATGGGTCAGCTAAGCCACAGTGACAGTTAAGTCCTGAATTAAAAACTGGTGAGTGGGATAAGTTTAGACAGGCCATGGAGAAAAAGCACCATGTAGCCTCAGTGGTACACTGGAAAACTGCTTGACGTATCAAGAGAGGAAGATGGAACCTCACATGTGTTGTACAAAGAAAAGGCATGCAACTGTAGGGCAGGACTGGGAACCTTGTTGTGAGGGTAAAATGAACATATGAGGAACTTTCTAAACTGTTAAGGGCTGTACCAAGATTGTAGTTTTATCCTCAGTATCTATGTTTTTTATATTCAGCATATTAAGACACTATTGAGGTTAGATGTTTGGGGATCTGGAAGTGGCATCTTTGTTGTTTATGAATGGCATTATCCTTTGGACGTCATCTGACTATGATATCTGGCATTGACTAAAATGGTTTGTTGCTGAGTGTGAAATAAATGTGATGATAACCAGAATCTCTAAATCTGTGGTCATGGAGTCTTTTTGAATAATTGTGATTTCTTTTCTTATATACTTAAGTATGTGAGTACAGGGAGGCAGCTGCCATTAATGGTGATACACTACTTATCTTGGAAAATATGTATTCAAATGACAGCAAGGGAGATGTTGAGGTTGACAAGTGGTATGGGGCAGTCACAACACTTTTGAAGTTGCTGAAACAGCAAGCGTTGCTTGAGTGACAGATGAGTTCTCAGACAAAGCTCCTGGATTACCACTTAGACTATGCACCAGATCATAGGCCGGAGAAGAAGAAGTGAAATATATTTTCTCTGCAGGTCACTGGATTTAGTCTCCATGGCATGAGGAGTCATAAAGGAAGCTGGGAGAATGTTAGTGTAGAGACTTACTCGATTTTATCAAGAGAAGCCAACTAAGGTGATTCATGACTTATTAAGGATATTCCCTGGTTGTCCCATGGTACAATTTTCTTTTCATGCCCCAGTGGAAGGAGGCCCCAGAACAGACAAGGGACACTCTGTCAGGATCATATTTCTTGGATAGCTTGGGAACATTTGGCGGACATTCCAGAATGGCCTGGAATTCTGTGTAAGTTTGGTCTCCCCTACGTAGTCTGGTGCCACTGTGACCCTCACCAGGGGAAGCAGAAGGAAAGCGAGTTCTGTGTTGTGCAGTCTGACTGCCAATCACTGTATGGAAAAGAGATGGCCTTTGTTGTGATTACAGATGTACAAAGATGGCCTTAGTTGTGATTACAGATGTGTAGAGATGGCCTTTGTTGTGAATGCAGATGTGTAGAGATGGCCTTTGTTGTGATTACAGATGTACAAAGATGGCCTTTGTTGTGATTGTAGATGTGTAGAGATGGCCTTTGTTGTGATTACAGATGTACAAAGATGGCCTTTGCTGTGATTGTAGATGTACAGAGATGGCCTTTGTTGTGATTACAGATGTACAAAGATGGCCTTTGTTGTGAATGCAGATGTGTAGAGATGGCCTTTGTTGTGATTACAGATGTACAAAGATGGCCATTGCTGTGATTGTAGATGCACAGAGATGGCCTTTGTTGTGATTACAGATGTACAAAGATGGCCTTTGCTGTGATTGTAGATGTACAGAGATGGCCTTTGTTGTGATTACAGATGTACAAAGATGGCCTTTGTTGTGATTACAGATGTACAAAGATGGCCTTTGTTGTGATTGTAGATGTACAGAGATGGCCTTTGTTGTGATTGTAGATGTACAGAGATGGCCTTTGCTGTGATTACAGATGTACAAAGATGGCCTTTGTTGTGAATGCAGATGTGTAGAGATGGCCTTTGTTGTGATTGTAGATGTACAGAGATGGCCTTTGTTGTGATTACAGATGTACAAAGATGGCCTTTGTTGTGAATGCAGATGTGTAGAGATGGCCTTTGTTGTGATTACAGATGTACAAAGATGGCCATTGCTGTGATTGTAGATGCACAGAGATTGCCTTTGTTGTGATTACAGATGTACAAAGATGGCCTTTGTTGTGATTACAGATGTACAAAGATGGCCTTTGCTGTGATTGTAGATGTACAGAGATGGCCTTTGTTGTGATTACAGATGTACAAAGATGGCCTTTGTTGTGATTGTAGATGTACAGAGATGGCCTTTGTTGTGATTGTAGATGTACAGAGATGGCCTTTGCTGTGATTACAGATGTACAAAGATGGCCTTTGTTGTGAATGCAGATGTGTAGAGATGGCCTTTGTTGTGATTACAGATGTACAAAGATGGCCCATTGCAGTGATTGTAGATGCACAGAGATGGCCTTTGTTGTGATTACAGATGTACAAAGATGGCCTTTGTTGTGATTACAGATGTACAAAGATGGCCTTTGCTGTGATTGTAGATGTACAGAGATGGCCTTTGTTGTGATTACAGATGTACAAAGATGGCCTTTGTTGTGATTGCAGATGTACAGAGATGGCCTTTGTTGTGATTGTAGATGTACAGAGATGGCCTTTGTTGTGATTGTAGATGTACAGAGATGGCCTTTGCTATGATTACAGATGTACAAAGATGGCCTTTGTTGTGAATGCAGATGTGTGGAGATGGCCTTTGTTGTGATTGTAGATGTACAGAGATGGCCTTTGTTGTTATTACAGATGTACAAAGATGGCCTTTGTTGTGAATGCAGATGTGTAGAGATGGCCTTTGTTGTGATTGTAGATGTACAGAGATGGCCTTTGTTGTGATTACAGATGTACAAAGATGGCCTTTGTTGTGAATGCAGATGTGTAGAGCTGGCCTTTGTTGTGATTGTAGATGTACAGAGATGGCCTTTGTTGTGATTACAGATGTACAAAGATGGCCTTTGTTGTGATTACAGATGTACAAAGATGGCCTCTGTTGTGATTGTAGATGTACAGAGATGGCCTTTGTTGTGATTGTAGATGTACAGAGATGGCCTTTGCTGTGATTACAGATGTACAAAGATGGCCTTTGTTGTGAATGCAGATGTGTAGAGATGGCATTTGTTGTGATTGTAGATGTACAGATATGGCCTTTGTTGTGATTACAGATGTACAAGGATGGCCTTTGTTGTGAATGCAGATGTGTAGAGATGGCCTTTGTTGTGATTACAGATGTACAAAGATGGCCTTTGCTGTGATTGTAGATGTACAGAGATGGCCTTGGTTGTGATTACAGATGTACAAAGATGGTTATTGCTGTGATTGTAGATGCACAGGGATGGCCTTTGTTGTGATTACAGATGTACAAAGATGGCCTTTGTTGTGATTACAGATGTACAAAGATGGCCTTTGCTGTGATTGTAGATGTACAGAGATGGCCTTTGTTGTGATTACAGATGTACAAAGATGGCCTTTGTTGTGATTACAGATGTACAAAGATGGCCTTTGTTGTGATTGTAGATGTACAGAGATGGCCTTTGTTGTGATTGTAGATGTACAGAGATGACCTTTGCTGTGATTACAGATGTACAAAGATGGCCTTTGTTGTGAATGCAGATGTGTAGAGATGGCCTTTGTTGTGATTGTAGATGTACAGAGATGGCCTTTGTTGTGATTACAGATGTACAAAGATGGCCTTTGTTGTGAATGCAGATGTGTAGAGATGGCCTTTGTTGTGATTACAGATGTACAAAGATGGCCATTGCTGTGATTGTAGATGCACAGAGATGGCCTTTGTTGTGATTACAGATGTACAAAGATGGCCTTTGTTGTGATTACAGATGTACAAAGATGGCCTTTGCTGTGATTGTAGATATACAGAGATGGCCTTTGTTGTGATTACAGATGTACAAAGATGGCCTTTGTTGTGATTGTAGATGTACAGAGATGGCCTTTGTTGTGATTGTAGATGTACAGAGATGGCCTTTGCTGTGATTACAGATTTACAAAGATGGCCTTTGTTGTGAATACAGATGTGTAGAGATGGCCTTTGTTGTGATTGTAGATGTACAGAGATGGCCTTTGTTGTGATTACAGATGTACAAGGATGGCCTTTGTTGTGAATGCAGATGTGTAGAGATGGCCTTTGTTGTGATTACAGATGTACAAAGATGGAATTTGCTGTGATTGTAGATGTACAGAGATGGCCTTTGTTGTGATTACAGATGTACAAAGATGGCCTTTGTTGTGATTACAGATGTACAGAGATGGCCTTTGTTGTGATTGTAGATGTACAGAGATGGCCTTTGTTGTGATTGTAGATGTACAGAAATGGCCTTTGCTGTGATTACAGATGTACAAAGATGGCCTTTGTTGTGAATGCAGATGTGTGGAGATGGCCTTTGTTGTGATTGTAGATGTACAGAGATGGCCTTTGTTGTGAATGCAGATGTGTAGAGATGGCCTTTGTTGTGATTGTAGATGTACAGAGATGGCCTTTGTTGTGATTACAGATGTACAAAGATGGCCTTTGTTGTGAATGCAGATGTGTAGAGATGGCCTTTGTTGTGATTGTAGATGTACAGAGATGGCCTTTGCTGTGATTACAGATGTACAAAGATGGCCTTTGTTGTGAATGCAGATGTGTAGAGATGGCCTTTGTTGTGATTGTAGATGTACAGATATGGCCTTTGTTGTGATTACAGATGTACAAGGATGGCCTTTGTTGTGAATGCAGATGCGTAGAGATGGCCTTTGTTGTGATTACAGATGTACAAAGATGGCCTTTGCTGTGATTGTAGATGTACAGAGATGGCCTTGGTTGTGATTACAGATGTACAAAGATGGTCATTGCTGTGATTGTAGATGCACAGAGATGGCCTTTGTTGTGATTACAGATGTACAAAGATGGCCTTTGTTGTGATTACAGATGTACAAAGATGGCCTTTGCTGTGATTGTAGATGTACAGAGATGGCCTTTGTTGTGATTACAGATGTACAAAGATGGCCTTTGTTGTGATTACAGATGTACAAAGATGGCCTTTGTTGTGATTGTAGATGTACAGAGATGGCCTTTGTTGTGATTGTAGATGTACAGAGATGGCCTTTGCTGTGATTACAGATGTACAAAGATGGCCTTTGTTGTGAATGCAGATGTGTAGAGATGGCCTTTGTTGTGATTGTAGATGTACAGAGATGGCCTTTGTTGTGATTACAGATGTACAAAGATGGCCTTTGTTGTGAATGCAGATGTGTAGAGATGGCCTTTGTTGTGATTACAGATGTACAAAGATGGCCATTGCTGTGATTGTAGATGCACAGAGATGGCCTTTGTTGTGATAACAGATGTACAAAGATGGCCTTTGTTGTGATTACAGATGTACAAAGATGGCCTTTGCTGTGATTGTAGATATACAGAGATGGCCTTTGTTGTGATTACAGATGTACAAAGATGGCCTTTGTTGTGATTGTAGATGTACATAGATGGCCTTTGCTGTGATTACAGATGTACAAAGATGGCCTTTGTTGTGAATACAGATGTGTAGAGATGGCCTTTGTTGTGATTGTAGATGTACAGAGATGGCCTTTGTTGTGATTACAGATGTACAAAGTTGGCCTTTGTTGTGAATGCAGATGTGTAGAGATGGCCTTTGTTGTGATTGTAGATGTACAGAGATGGCCTTTGTTGTGATTACAGACGTACAAAGATGGCCTTTGTTGTGAATGCAGATGTGTAGAGCTGGCCTTTGTTGTGATTGTAGATGTACAGAGATGGCCTTTGTTGTGATTGTAGATGTACAGAGATGGCCTTTGTTGTGATTACAGATGTACAAAGATGGCCTTTGTTGTGATTGTAGATGTACAGAGATGGCCTTTGTTGTGATTACAGATGTACAAAGATGGCCTTTGTTGTGAATGCAGATGTGTCGAGATGGCCTTTGTTGTGACTGTAGATGTACAGAGATGGCCTTTGTTGTGATTGCAGATGTAAAGAGATGGCCTTTGTTGTGATTGTAGATTTACAGAAATGGCCTTTGCTGTGATTGTAGATGTACAGAGATGGCCTTTGTTGTTGATTACAGATGTACAAAGATGGCCTTTGCTGTGAATGCAGATGTGTAGAGATGGCCTTTGCTGTGATTGTAGATGTACAGAGATGGCCTTTGCTGTGAATGCAGATGTGTAGAGATGGCCTTTGTTGTGATTGCAGATGTAAAGAGATGGCCTTTGTTGTGATTGCAGGTGTACACCAACTGCATTTAAATTTGATTTCAGATAGAAGTAAAATGTTTACTTTTAAAAACTGTCCCAAAGCTTCTTAAGATAGCATATAATGGACAATTCAAATAGCCCTGCTGAAACAGTTTAGTAAATAGCAAAAACAAAAAGAAGGAACTGAGTTGCTGTTTCAGCCATTTGTAGTATGAAAATCTCAGCTTCTATCCATTTAACAATATAAGATTGTCAGTCTAATCAGATATGCAGTATAAGGAGTGTTACTTACAAAATGAGTGATAAGGTAATGCTAAGCTGTCCCCAAATTTAATATGTCCTTCTTCTGGCTGTGATGGAAGGAATCCATGCCCAATTCAAGGCTTCTATTGTCTTAAAATTAATATAAACATATCTTTTTCAAGTTTTTGAACTCATACATTTATATATTCATAGGAGGTAACTAGGCTAGCGGCCTTGGAGCCCTTACAAGCCCAGCCATGTTATTCTCAAGTTCCCCATCTGTCCTTATTAAGTGAATGTATTTTCCAGAGCTAGTCTATGGTCATCACTGACTTCCCTTGTCCTTGAAGGACACGGGTTTCACCCCTGGGGTGAATTTCCAGTCTCCCATCCATCCATCCATCCATCCATCCATCCATCCATCCATCCATTTGTCCAGGTTGTACTTGAATAGGGTCAGTCAGGACCTCTGCTTCACGTGAATTGGAAGTTTGTTCCAGAGAAGTGACAATCTCTGGGAGACATATTTGTCTCTCCAGCATATTCTGTTAATGTCACAGGCTAGGTTAAGATCCCTAGAGTGAGTGACCCTTGTGCTGTTAGATTTGTGCATGGGAAGCATATCCATCAAGGCAGGGTCAGAGACTGCCCTGCAGGCCAGGCACAAATTTCCTCTCTGCAGCCTGCATGATACAGAGTACAATGGCAGGGCCTTTAGTCTATCCATGCACATCATGGTTTTGAGTCCTGTATTTTCTTGGTGCGGAACCTCTGTGGTCTCTCCATCTGCTGCAGATGTCTGTTGAGGTACATGCAAAAGGGAGCATTGTACTCTATTAGTGGTCTGATGAGGGTCGAGTACAATGTGGCTATAACATCCTTAAACCTGGATGTGATGCCCTTACTTATGAGGTACACAACATAGAATGCTTTCCTTACTACAGAGGAAACTTGGTGGTCGGAGTTCAGAGTGCTATCTACCTGTGTTCCTAGGTCTTGCACCACTGGGTTTGAGCTTAGGGGGTGTTGTCAATATTGTAGTTAGTGGGGAATTCTACTTTGTGAAAGGAAATAATAATGCACATTTTTGCATTTAGTTTTAGACCATGGCTTTGGCACCAGTCATTTGTCCATGTTAGCCCTTCCTGTAGTATGGTAACATCGTTGGGGGACTTAGTGATTGCACCCAATTTGCAACCATCAGCAAATCTGGTAAGCCAAAGGGTGTCTTATTTAGCCTGAACTTCTGAGAAGTAGATTCTGAACAGTAAAGGACTTAGCACCAGTGGTGTGCCACTGATGATGGGTCTACTGGTAGAGGTGGAGTCACTAACTTTGACATATGTGTTCTGTCAGTGGGCCAATTGGGTATCCATCTAGTGATGTAAGGGTTAATCCCTAAATTAGATAGTTTTTCAATGATACCTGAGTGAGGCATTGTGTAAAAAGCCTTGGCTAAGTCAAGATAGGTGGTATGCACTGATTTACCTTCATCCAGGGCTTTGGTGACTTTTTTGAAAAAGTCCACCAGGTTTAATAAGCATGATCTACACTTAATGAAGTCAAATTGGGTTGGATCTAGATTTTGAAAGTGTCTATCTCCTTGTTGATAAAGTCCGGATGATTCTTTCCATGGCCTTGCAGATGTGACTGGTTAGACTTATGAGTCTTTAGTTCCCAGAGTCTGTTGATAACCCCTCTTTGTGCAAGGGGATTACTGTTGCTGTTCTCCACTCTGCTGGAACAAAGCCAGTTCTCAGGCTATGGTTAAACAGAACACTAAGTGGGTTTGCTAGATCCTGTTTTAGATTGCTTAATAAGCATCCTGGGATGTTATCTGATCCCACTGAAGCCATGCTTTTTGGCTTTAGAGAGTGCAGATAAGACCTGATCTCTAGAGATACTAGGCAGAGGACTGGTGTCGGGTATAGCTGGTGGGGTGGGGGGGGGGGTGATGTTTGCTCCAAATCTCTCAGCTTGCAGGTTGGTGATATCTTCTGGTGCAGTATGAGTGGTACCACCAGTTCTGCGCAAAGTTGGGCATTCCCTTTTAGGTTTCAGCCGTAATGAAAGAATGCCTTATGATTATCCATAGCGAGGGATGCTATTTCAACTTCATACTTAGCTTTAGAGATTTCAAGAGATTTCTGATTTGCTTGTTCAAGCTGAGGAGGGAATTTTTCTTATGTTGAGTCAGTTCCCTCTTATTCTTAGACATCATTTTCTTCCTCTTGTTATATAACCTATTTATACTTGAGGTCCACCAGGGTGGCTTATTTTTTTTGGGAGGGCTTGGTTTTGATCCGGTCAGGTACAGCCGAAGCTGCTTAAGTGTTTGCACAGGGCATCTGAGTACACCTCTGCATAGGAGTCATTGTTGTCTGAGTGTGTGTGTGTGTGGGGGGGGGGGTATAAAACTTTTTATACCATCGCTTAGAAGTTGAAATTTAGCTTTAGAAAAGTTCTTCAGTTTTTTTGCTCCTGTGGTGTTGTCAGGTCCAATAGTTACATTGAATGAGACAGTTTTATGGTCCGATCTTACCAGGGAAAGCATCACACAGGGGCAGTGCAGTGACTCCTCATTTTGGTGAGTACTATGTCTAGGACATTTGAGCCCCTTGTGAGGGTGCAGACTATCTGCTCCATTGCATTTGAATTAACAAAGTCCAGGATCCTCTGGGTGAGCATGTTTTCACTTGTATATGTCACTCAGTTGATGGAAGGATAGTTGAAATCACGCATGACTGAGGTGTTGGGCTGTATGATGAGTGATACCAGTAAATCCAGGTAGGCAGTGTGCTTTTCTTGGTTCATGCTGGGGACCTATAGCTAGCAATGATGTGGTAGGATATTTTACCTAGAGTTAATTGGACATGGAGTAGTTTGAGAGTCATACTGTTTGACCAGTCTCAAGGTGTACTTGGCTTTAATGAAAATGGATACCCCTCCACCCTTGGTTCTTTCATGCTGATTTTGAGGTCTGAACATCTTGAAGGCATTGTAGCCGTGCACAGCTGGGGTACTCTCCATGGCCTTGAACCATGTCTCAGTGACTGCACAGATGTCAGCATCTTCCAAGGTGAGGAGTGCTTCCAGGGAGTGCAGCTTCATGTTTAGACATCTAGTATTAAGCAGAACCTGGAGTTTGCCTCAGGTAGATTTTCTTACATTGGAAATTTTGTTGTTTTGACATTGCTTAAAAAAGGCACTATGGAGAAGTCAAGTGCCTTTGACAGTATCCGAAAGCTTAGAGGAGACAGTGCAGACCATCTCTGTTAAAGCAGCATGACCTGTCGACCCTCTCATCCCAGGCTGACAGATACTGGATCACCGTGGACTGACACCAGAAGCTAAGCAATTGCTGAAGTCGATCATTTTTTGTATATACTGTGGCATAATTCCAGGAGAAGGTAGAATGCTGCTTAGGGCTAGGGTCATACCTGTCTAGGACACATACTCTTGAGAGTTCAGCCATGCCTCTCTTCATATAGTCTTGAGAGGTACATCTCAAGTCATTCACCCCAACATGAAGTATGACATTCTTTAGGAATATCAGAAGGTGATGTGGGAACACGGGCTAAAAACTATAGTGTAAGGTAAAAATACTAATTTTAGTTGTACTTATTCAACCGTAAAGAACAAATGAAGAACATCAAAACCATTTAAGGTCATTGTTCAGTTTGGCTTTTGTGCTCTCCAGGCCGAATTCTGTTAATTTGAGCTTACCATGTATACTATAACTTTAAATGGGTTAAAGACCCATTGACCCAGGAAAGCCTTTTTTGATTAACTACTTATTTCTTCCTGACTGCATGGGATAAAATGTTGTTTTGTTAATTTTTAATGTGTAACCAAAATCTGCTGATTTCCTCAATAGTTAGGACAGGAAAGTTTAAGGAATCTCCTGTATAATTAACAGAACATCAGGGTAAACCATTGCTATAATCTGATTACATGCTAACCTCTTGAACTTAGTAGTCAAATTCCAAAGCTCATACTAATGGTTCTAGTGCTAAATTGAAATAGATAAATTAATGGGGATACTCTAACTCTAGGACAATCATTCAACACACTTTCACTGTTATCTTACATTATCACCAAGGCTGCAAGGTTTTGGTGACATTTAAATGTTCACATTCACAGAGAACTCCATAATTTTAAAGACAGACATTTAACTACCAGTTAAGTACATCAAATACCTTCATGGCATTAAGGAAAACATCTCTTCTGTTTTGATAAGTTTATTCCTTTGTGAAAATAATTGTAAAGGTACCCTTTAATGGCTGCTACACCTTTCACTAATGGTATTTCCAAAATTAAGCAAATGATGCCAGACTCTATCCATTCTACAGAACAAATATATTACAAATATTCTACCTTCTTAATGAATAAGACAACTTATCAGGTATCCATTGATCATAGATTGGCCCTTCCTTACTTTAAGTAATAAAGATGTAGTAGCCTCAGGTTAAGATTCTGTGGGACATTTAGTCTTCTGCTATCTAAATAATAAGTCACTGAAATGGGAAGTCCCAGCTCAGGCAACTACATGATAGATGGCAGAAGTCCATTGGGTACAGGAACTATATGGGGGAGCAGTGTCTTGAAGGCCCTTATTGTCTCATCTATTGGCACACTTTTCCAGGAAATCATTATGTGATACACAGAAGTGAGACAAGAAGATGGATGCTGTGGTGTTCGACTATCAATCTGATTAAGTGGTGTAGCCATATCCTTATAGATGGCAACATAACAGTCTATAAATGCTACTGCTATAATCCTAAAATATGTTAAGGGAAATGGTGAGTGTGACAGGAAGTAGAAATAGATGCTCCATGCTGTTTTGGTTTGTGCAGAAAATAATGCAGTGATTATCTTTTTCCATGAGTTTACCAGTATTATGGCATTCTGAAAACTACTTTTGCTTTTGATTGGGTAAGTATTTTGTTTTTGGAAGCTAATTTAATTTTGCCTGAGTCCTTTGCATTTTTTTATTTCATTCACTGAATGGCAGTGGACATTTGACACACAATGCATACAGTGCCTTTAAGTACCAGGTATACCAGTTTATGCTTCGATTTGTAGGTTTTGAATGTCCTCTTGAGTGACCTATTTTCTAAATGTTGTGACATTATTCAGTCTCAACTGTGTCTTTATAGGTTTCTTTTCTAAGTGTTGTAACATTATTTAGTCTGGACTAACCCTTCATAGGTTTAGTTTCTAAGTCATGGCATTATTTACTCTTGGTTGTCTCTATATAGAAGTCTTTTCTAAGTGTTATGACATTATGTAATTTCAACTATCTCTTTATTGGCCTCTTTTTGAAGTGCTGTAATATTATTTAATCTTTGCTATCTTTTATTGGTCTCTTTTCTAATTGCTGTGACCTTATTTAATTTTTGCTATCTCTTTATAGGCCTCTTTTTAAGTGCCACAACATTATTTAGAAGATGCATAAGTGAGCAAACTGGTGCTCATTCACTACCTCATATCCTTACGTGTGTGACCTCACAGTCTAAGAATTACAGAAACAAGTATGGTTTGAAATTTAGTCTGTTATTCAGTCGTTGGTTTACTCAGTACCTGAAAGAAATGGAGAAAATCAAAAGGGCACCCATTCCAGATTTATATTAACAAACTGCGGATCACAACAAGGATTCTTTGCTCTAACTATGTGTGGGTCTGCATTGATCAAGCATATCTGATGTTTTTGATAAATGTTCTACAGTCATCCTGTTCTGAAATTGTACAGTACCTTTTCACAAATTGAACTATCTGAATGAGCATTATTGAACATGTCCGATTCCCTGAATATCATTGACAAAATGTATTAATAGAAGTTGATTGCATTTTATAAGAAAGAGGACTACCTTCTTTAAGGCCACATATACTACTCAGAATAACATGTTCGGAACATAGGTGAATGGTTTAAAAAAGTATTAATGATGCTCTTTAAAACCCAGCAGTTCATGTAGAGTGGGTGGAAGTCATATATTCTGAAATGCAAGATCAATGGCCACTCACTTGATACATGTCCCAGACCAAAGGTCAAGTTGCATCATTTGGTCTTGTGGTCCAGGTCAAAGGTCAATATCCTCCCTTTTAGACATATGTTTTAGGGTGAAATATTAAAAACCATCTCATCCTTAGTGATAAAAGGCTGGTACCCAGTTAGTAAGTCTGCAGTGGCTTTTTTTTTCCTTTTTTGAATGAGAGCAAGCTCCTGTTTTGAAAAGTCTGCCTTAGCCACTTTTTGCTTTTAATTCTGTTCCACTTATGTATAAAATAGTTTAATTTACTCAGTTAAATTGCTATACTGTCAGGTTCCTTTCATATGTGCTATGGCAAAGACCACGACTGTATGTGTCCATTCTTTGTTAACTACAAAATACCCAGAAGACTGCTTTCAGTTTTTGCTTGTAACTGTACTGTATGTAAATGGATTATGCAGGCATCTAACCACTGTAGTGCAGTAATCAGCTTATGTGTGTTTTGCTACCTTACTCACTAAGCTATACTGGCAGATATGTCAAATATTTGGGAATGTATTATACTTTCAAACAAATCATAACGTTACAGTATATGGTAAGAAAAAAATATTCGTTGCCATTACATTTTGGTCATGAGAACTTAACTCTAATGAGTCTTTATTGTTATAAGCAGATAAAAAAATTAACAAATAGATGCACATACCCACATAAATGTACACATACACATAAGAAGCAATACTTTAACAGCAATGTGTTTCTTAAATGCATCTGAAGAACGGTATACTCTGGCACTATTTGCGATAAAGAAGTGAAAAGGTTGCCACCTGTGCCACCAGGAGCAGCAACTTATGTGACTCCACTGATATGCCCAGTCAGGCACAATAATTCACAATTCAGGTAATAATCAGAACTGCAATATTTGAAAGAAAGTGAATTTACTTCATTCCATTCTTTCTAGCCACCCCTGCCTTCTCCTTGCAGCTGGTCAGTTCTGGTGGTGTGTTCATAGCCTTAGCACGCCATGCTAATTGTATACACTGGATTTTAATGAACATTTCATTGAAATGGCAAGACAACATAATCAATGGTGCAGACTTCCATGCCCTGCCCAGACTACAGTGATAATTTTGCCTACTCAAGTTAGACAGAATATCACTATAAATAACTGCATAAGTGCCCACTTATGTGAATGCAAGACAACATAACCAATGGTGCGGCATTCTCCCCTCCCTGCAAAGACTACAGTGATAATTTTGCCTACTCAAGTCAGACTGAAAACCACTATAAATAACTGCATAAATGCCCACCTATGTGAATGTATGTAGCCTTGTTTAACTTCCACAGTAACTTGCCTGTTTTAATTGCAGCTATAGCATACCACTGAACCAACCCTATACTCTTGCTAACCCTCTCTCACTAACTCTTTACATTTAAACTGTTTCTTTCCTTATTATCCTATCAACTACATTTACTACTTTGTAACCCCTCCTTGTAACCTCTCTGCTCTCCTCTATCCTAAGCTTCTGACACTTCCTTCTCTATCCTGGGTACTTTAACAGATCCTGTACTGGTTTACCTGCAACTCTCACTACTACTGCTACTCTAACAGATTGTTTTCTTTCCACTTTCTTTATTATTATATTCTACCAGGTTTCCCATACACATTTCTAACTATCAGGGGCTTAAGCCCTCATCAGGCTTCCTGTACTCTCTACTCGGCTTCTTACTTTTGCTTTTCACTCCCATCATGCCTTACACCACTTAAAAAGTTTCCTTAGCATCTTGCACCATCTATCTAGCCTCCCCTGCCTTCTCCCTGCAGCTGTTTGGTTCTGGTGGTGTGTTCATTGCCTTAGCTTTTCACACTAATTGTATACACTGGACTTCAGTGAACATTTCATTGAAATAGGTAATATCTGTCTACTGTAATTTTAGCAGGGCTTTTCTGACTTTTCTACTGCTATTTGAAACATCTAGTTTTAAAGTTATTTGATGCTGGTGACTCCAGGTTTGAAATAATCTGCTGCTTACATTCATTGAATGTTTTCATTACTTCAACTGCAGGCTTAATTTATTTTTTGCATATGAGAGCAGAGAGATTAACAGTGTAGCACAGCTGCTGCTCAATACTGAATGGCTGTAATTCTGCTATAGAAACAACATTTGCTCCCCTGGTCTACTTAGGTAACTCACTGAAAAGGTCGTTCTACTTGTATCGCATTTATTATTGTACCAATTAGCTAACGTATGTTAGTAGTTAAATACAGATGCTGAACTTCTGATTCAGTGATATATGTTTCACTTGTAACTACTGTCCATTTGTCTGATTACGATATTATAATATATAGGAGAAAGTAGTTTACATATTTGAAACTGGTTTGCAAGCTTTGTCCTCTGCTTACAATTTCATAACTGGTGCATTCAAAAAGACTGTTTCTTGCACTGTAACATATAGGAGAAAGTAGTCTGTATAAGAGAAAGTGGTTTGCAGGCTTTGTTTTCTGCTTACAATTACTATTTGGTGCATTCAAAGTACAGTTTATTGCACTGTAATGTATAAGATAAAGTAGTTTGTATATGTGAAATGAAAGTGGTTTGTAGGCTTTGTTTACCATTTACAGTTTTAACATTGGTGAATTCCAAATCTCTGCAATTTACATACATGCTTGCTCTCCGTAACCATTGTTAACTATATTTGTGGAAATGCACATGATTGTTTATCCAAGCTTGTTTTCAACATCTTTTACAACCTACTGCCTATCCATCCTTCTCTGCTGTCCTCATTATAAAGATCTTCCTCTTCTACCCCACTCCCTCTACTTACCCCACTCAATACATCTAGTATCACACCATCTAATCATTTCTTTTCATTAACTTCCTCTCTTTCTTCCCCTTCTAGGCAAGACAACATATCCAATGGTGCAGACTCCCCTCAGACTACAGTGATAAGTTCAGCTACTCAAGTCAGACAGAAAATCACTGTAAATAACTGCATAAGTGCCCACCTACATGAATGTATGTAGCCTTGTTTAACTTCCACAGAAACTTGCCTGTTTTAATTACAGCTATAATACACCACTAAACCAACCCTACTCTTTTGATTACCCTCCCTCATTAACTCTTTACATTTAACTATTTATTTCCTAATTATCCTACCAGCTACCTTTACTACACTGTAAATCATCCTTGCATCCTCTCTGCTCTCTTCTATCCTTAGCTTCTGACACTTACCTTCTCTATCCTGGCACTCTAACAGATCTTGTATTGGCTTACCTGCAACTCTCACTATTACTAATGCTGCTCTAACAGATTGTTTTCTTTCCATTTTCTTCATTCTTATATTCTATAGGGTTTCCTGTGCACTGTTGCAGCCTGCTCCTTTTGCCATTGCTATGCTTGGGCTCACTCCACTCCCCTTCCCTACCCCCATTCCCACACACCCTTAAATGTATTACATTTATAGCTAACCTTCTTTTCTTTACCCTCCCTAGAACTTCCTCTTCCTCTGATTTTCACCAACTATATTCAATACTACCCCCCCTTACTTATCACTACTCAAACTTTAATCCCACCTACCTAGTCACTACAAACTACATACCCCTCCCACTTACTTCAGCCAACCAACCATAAATACCTCCCCCTCTAACACACCATTACCTTGTCAAGACTCCCTCTATTGGGCTGTACTTACTTCACCTGCCCTTACTCCTACCTTCTCAAATTAAAAATACCAATTCTAATAAATATTAACTCCTTTAAACTATCTCTCTAACTACTGTAACTCCCTAGTCTTGTTGTAACTACTGTACCATCCTCTACCTCCTCATCTACCTCTTCACATATCCTAAACACACTCCATCTTAAAACTTAAACTCTGAATAACTCTACAGTTATACAAATCACTCACCTCTAGAATTCTACACCTCATTATCACACCATGGTTATTACTCTCTTAACTCCTCTTTTTCTATTCTTATACTGCCTCTCCTCATATCATATATACAAATATATCCACTACACCTTCCTCCAATGTCCATTCATAATACCCCAGCCTCTCAATCCCAATACTCATTCTCAATAGCATAGTCTTCCCTACTACAAATTCCTCCCTTCCCAAAATCAAAATCCACCCTACATGTCTGTCTCCCCTAGAACCAAGCCAAAATACCACTCTTATCACCTCTCTTACCAATTCTCAACTTATCCTTCAAATACTTTGCTGCTTTCAGGTGACATTTATCCAAACTTAACTATACATCCTAACAGCTATCCATCTATCTCCCTTCATTTCACCCTGCTGAACTCCTAACTGCCAACTGTAAAATTAATAACCACAATACACTAAATATTGCTGCAATATATATACCTCCGGGTGACAACATCACTATTTTAGAACAAATCCCCTCCTGGTTTACACATAATATAAGTAAAGAAACTACTCTCCTAGGAGACATCAACATCAACTGGCTTTCACTGACCTCTTACAGCCCTATCTCCTGCATTAACTTGCATGGCTTTTCACAATTAATCACCACTCATACTCATATTAATAAACCAACATATTTCAGTTCTATTATAGACTGGATACTAGTTTCCCATCCACACAAATACCACTACCCTGAATCATTACATGACTCATTAAGCAACCACTCACCAATTAGAGTACATAGATTCTCCTTACACTACTCCAGACCTCACAAATTTAAGGAATGCCATAAACTCTTCAATTTCTAACCTGTTATCTTCAATATCATTCTCTTCTCCATTAACTGGTCCTTTCTAATTTATCTACCTCTAGATGATGCAGTGCAAAAATTTAACTCTATATTTCTAAACATTCTGAACTCTCTCACCCCCTTCGAACAACTGGAGTTAAATCTCTCAGCTCCCCCTGGTTATCTCAAACAACACACTCTTTAATGCATAAAAGAGAAAATGCTTGGAGAATCTAGACTAAAATAAAATCCTTCCCACATCTTCAAATCTATAAGGAACTTCAAAACTTTACCAAAAAACACATCAATAAAGAGAAAAAAAAGTTCTACAACAAACCCCAAACTTTATATACTAGGAATCCAAAAAAGTTCTGGAACTCCATCAGTCAAATACTACACTCTGGCAACCCTTCAACTCCTAACCCCTGTCCAAGCAATACTCCCCAAGAAAATGCATCTATATTTAACTCCTACTTCATTGATACTATTAGCAAACTGAAGCAAACCTCCAATTCTGTTAACTCCCTGACTCCCCTATCCCTTCTAATCAAAACAACACATTCTCTGTAAAACCTGTACCCACAAGTTATATAAAATGCCTACTTCTTAAACTTAAACCATGTTCCTCTTCAGCCAACGTACTTCTACTCTTCCTTAAGACAGCTGCTAACTCATTAGCCTATCCTATTTCAATCCTTATTAGCTGCTCTTTAAAAGAATCCACAGTATCCTCTATCTGAAAACAATTTTATACTCTACCCATTGACAAAGGAGGTAACTTCACAGAACTATCTAACTATAGGCCAACAGCAATTCTCTCTAAAATACTGGAGAAATGTGTACATAAACAAATCCTGGACTATCCTATCCAAGAAAAACTAATAACCTCCACACAGCACTGTTTCCATCTCAACCATAGCACAACAATAGCCCTCATTTCCTTTAACAAAACTATCTCAATAGCATGAGACAACAATAAACTCATCTCCTGTCTCTTTTTAAACCTCTCCAAAGCTTTTGATACTGTCTTTCATCCCCTGCTTGCTAAACTCTCTGACCATAATCTCTCAAGTTCAACAATCTCCTGGTTTGCCAGCTACCTCATTGACAGACAGCAATCTGTTAAATGGTTTTCCTCACTATCCCCTGCTCCTCTCATCAAGATTGGAGTCCCTCAAGGATCAATACTTGGTCCCTTATTGTTCAGCATCTTTGAAACTACCCATACACATCCTGCCCTCAGTCATCTATTACAATATGCTGATGACTCCACAATCATTACCATCTCTGATAAGCTCTCTGATCTGAACACCCTCATCCAAAAATCCTTCAAATCTATTGAAAACTAGCTCTCTAATAACCAGCTAATACTTAATCCAAAGAAGACTAAATTTTTTCTAGTCCTCCCAAATCGCTCACATACCTTAAACCCTCTTTCTGTATTATATCCCTTAACAATACGATTATTATGGTCAAAACACATACTAAGCTTCTAGGATCCATAATAGGTGACCAACTCAAATTTGACCTTCACCTACTCCAGTGCATAAAGAAAAAACACCAAAGACTAGGCCTCCTTTACACAAATAAAAAATTCCTATCAAACGAGTCTCAACTTTCTCTTACCCATGCTTACCTTCTACCTAGTCTTGTCTATAGCTCACAAATCCTCACTAATCTCTAGTTGTCACTCTTAGCTAAACTTGAATTCACCTACAACAAAGTTACCAGATTTACTGCTAACGAAAACTCTAAATCCCACCACTGTCTTTCTCTCAAAACCTTAAATTGGTTTGAATTCCCACACCAACTGCTTCTTTCTCAACTACTGATCATCCACTCCATCCTCTACAAGCCCCCCTTCTGCCCTAACATCTCCTAACTAGTCTCCCTCTGTATCCCTCCCAGGACCCTCAGAAGCTTTGACCAAAATCTTCTAGAAATTTACAAGCCAAAATATCCACTGGACAAAATCTCTACAGTTACTCTTCTTCCCTCCCCTGGAACAAACTTATCCTATCTATTAGAAACATAAACCATCCTCAAAATTCAAAAATACTCTTAAAGAATTCCTAATAAACTCCTGGACTTGCCACTGTAAATATCCTCCTTGAACCTCTTAATTGTATCTCCATCCAACCTACCTTCTGTCCTTGACTCTGCTAACACCCCTTTCACAACTTCAACACCTTAAAAACACTCACTTCTCCTCCCTTACCTCCCTCATCCTTTCCCTCTAAACTTCATTATCCCTCACTACTTCTTATACACCTCCCCTCATGTTTAATACCATCTCTGAATACAACAACTGCATCATCTATGAATCCCCACATGATATTAAAATACTTTTACTAAATCTGATGACCAAGTGTTTTATTATGCTCTGGACACTGCCAGAACAAATATATTTGTTTCTTAAGTTACTATCTTCATAGTGTCTAAACTGCTACTTCTGAACCAGGTGATGAATGGATTGTATTATACTCAGGACACTGAAGCTTCTGCAGTTCATGTATATGGGAGGGTGGTGGCTGTTGATAGTAGGAGGCATGGCAGCAGCAACAGACAGAGCATGTTAACTTCAGCAGTTCATGTATGTGGGAGGGTGATGACTGTTGATGGTAGGAGAACAGATAATTTGTTCATGTATGTGGGAGGGTGGTGACTGTCGATGGTAGGAGGTATGGCAGTAGCAACACACAGAGCATGTTAACTTCAGCAGTTCATGTATGTGGGAGGGTGGTGATTGTCGATGATAACAGGCACGCCATCAGGGACAACACATGGAGCATGTCAACTTCAGCAGATCATGTATGGGGAGGAGAATGATTATCGATGGTGGGAGGTACGTCAGCAAGGACAACACATGGAGCATATCAACTTCAGCAGATCATGTATAGTGGAGGGGAGTGACTGTTGATGGTAGAAGGTGCAGCATCAGCAGCACACGGAGGATGCTAACTTCAGCAATTCATGTATGGTGAGGGTGGTGACTGTCAATGGTAGGAGGAACAGCAGCAGCAACACATGGAGCATGTTAATTTCAGCAGTTCATGTATGGGGGAGGGTGGTGACTGTCAGTGGTGGGAGGGATGACAACTGCAACACATGGAGCATATTAACTTAAGCAGCTCATGTATGGGGGAGGGTAATGACTGCAAACTCACCAACACATAAGTAAACTTGTTCTGCTTGACAAGGCTAAAGACAGCATGGTACAAACACATGTATAGCACATAATAAGTGAGCAAACATGGTTTGGATGGCCAGACTGAAACAGCCAATCAATAAGTTAAGTGACAAGTGAAGTATTGGTGGGGCTCTGGCCCAAGCTTCTTAACATTATTGGGGGCTTGGCCCTGTTGGTCTATACAGGCTTGGCCTATGACTCAGAATCAAGGCTACCATTTGCTGGTGGAAACTGTAGTCTTCATCCCCAAAGACTGAGGTGTCCCTCACAAGACATGTATTTCTAAACTGAGCAGTTGCTCCTTAGCACTCAGTCCTTGATAATGAATAGTAAATATGTCTGAACCCTGTATACTCACCACATCTCGATTATCAATATTTGCTTTTCTTGTAAGAAACATGCTTGTGATTTTATACCAGGTTATGCAAATAAATATTTTCAGACTCTTTTTTAAGCTGTTAGTTTTCTATCACAAAAAGCATACAGGAGAAAGTGCTAGTAATATAAATGAGCTGCTTGGTTCCTTAACATATGTAATGGTGGTGTAACAGCATATGTAATATAGTGTGTACAATGTTGCATACATATAATGAAGTGTCCTGATTGGGCTGCCTATTCCAAGTACCTTTAATCCCATAAATTGTTACAATACAGGAATATACAATGAATTCTGTGATATTTCTCTGTAAAAATGCTTCCTCGATGATAGCTTAAATTGTAGCTCCCAAGATAACTGCTCTGCCCTTCTTCTTTGAAAGTATTCCTTCAAGTTCACATAACACTTAAACATAAAGCTACCCACACAACAAAATGATAATTTTTGCATGAAGGTAACCCCCCAGTACTTTATTATCATCACTGAGGGCATTCCTACTTAGAGAGTCAGACGTATCTTATCTAAGATGTGAACTGAAGATGGTAGCTGCATGCTAGAACAGAGACATTCATTGCACAGCACTGGACAGAGACATTACACAGCACTGGACAGAGACATTACACAACACTAGAACAGAGACATTACACAGCACTCGACAGAGACATTACACAACACTAGAACAGAGACATTACACAGCAATGGACAGAGACATTACACAGCACTAGAACAGAGATATTACACAATACTGGACAGAGACATTACACAGCACTGGACATAGACATTACACAACACTAGAACAGAGACATTGCACAGCACTGGACAGAGACATTACACAGCACTAGAACAGAGACATTACACAGCACTGGACAGAAACATTACACACCACTAGAACACAGACATTACACAGCACTGGACACAGACATTACACAGCACTAGAACAGAGAAATTACACAGCACTAGACAGAGACATTACACAGTGTTAGAACAGGGACATTACACAGCACTGGACAGAGACATTACACAGCACTAGAACAGAGACATTACACAGCACTGGACAGAGACATTACACAGCGCTAGAACAGAGACGTTACACAGCACTAGAAAGAGACATTACACGGCACTAGAACAGAGACATTACACACCACTGGACAGAGACATTACATAGCACTGGACAGAGACATTACACAGCACTGGATACTGTCTCAGTGTTGGTATACTAGCTTCTGATTTGTGAACTTTGATTGGGTTTCCATTATTGGTAAGGAGAAAGACAGTGTGTAGTTTTTCCCCATTAAAGGTAGGCAAGCATATACCAGAGCATACAAATGTTTTGTATTTATTTTATATACCTGCCATTTAAAATGTAAACTAGAGAAATGTTACCATAAACTTCTTAGTTCTGCATTTTTACAACAATTAACTGCAGGGCTGCAGAGTCAGCCTTATCTCAACTGAGATGGAGGCAACAAAGTAAGAAAAACAGGAGTTGAATGGCTGTTGATATAGTGACTACTCATTTGTAAACTGTGATTCACCATTATGGGTGTAGGCAAGCAAAAAAAACACAAGTTTAATTATTTATATGTGTCTGCCTATTGAAAAGTAAACTTCTGAAATGTTGGAAGTGATTTCTTGCTGCCGAAAAGTAAACTTCTGAAATGTTGGGAGTGATTTAGTGCTGCTGAAGGTTTATTTCCCCCCCTGCTGTACTACAGAGCAGCCTGTCTCTATGTAAGGTGTGTGGACAGATTAACTGGATCTCTAATCAAGCAGTGCTTGTGTTGTTTCTTTTGAATTCCATTCACAAGCAAAATCACATTTCATTCAAATTACTTTTTATGCATCAACTATTTGAAAATGAAGCAAGCAAAATTTCATCCCTTTTTTCTAGTTGCTGTAGTCTCATTCTTTCTACTGGGTCTCACATACTCAAGTGCCAAATCCTAAGTAGCAAATTATATATTTCTTGAATTGTTCTTCATTTAGTATAAACAGTGAAAGTTTGTGTATGCAGCTGCAATGATTTTTTGAGGGAGCTGTAAAAAAAAAAATAATAAAACAGTCTACATATGAAGTACTTGCTCGAGTCATTAATTAGAATGAATAATTAGTTATGATGGATATTGGATGATAGGTGTTGCATTTTTAAATGGGTAGTTTGCTTGTTTCATGCCTCGTTCTACTTGATTTGAGTCATCAGTGTAACCACATAATAAATTGCCAAGAAATTAATTTGTGAGCAGTTTTAAAGATGTCCAATTAAATCCTGCAAGAATTGGCAAGTACATATCTTGCCTACATGCCTACAGCTAATTATTACATATAGAAAGATCTACTATGCCTATTGCAACATAAATAAATAAAAAAAATACATACATAAATATATAAATAAATAACTAAATACATTTTTGGCTGTTTCCATAACACGCAGAGATGACTGAGCTGAAAGATAGCCAAGTTTAGCACACCCAGTCCCTGTGGAGTAAGCATTTTGCTCGTTCTTATCCCATAAGGCGAGGAAACATGTTTTTATGTATTCTAAAGTCAATGCTGGACATCAACAATGGTTTCAACCCTGCAATGAAAAATGGGAAAATGCACCAACAATTCATCAGCCAACACAGATTAGCACTGAGGTCATTGCAAGTTGGGTGAGTGATGAAATAAGGGGAAGGACATAAACAAAACTTCCATACAGCCTGAGAATGACTGTCTGCTTCAGCCCACCCCTCACCCTTAGCAGCAACAGTCAGTGGGTTAAAGAACAGGTCATAAGGATGAAGAAGGGATTCACAGTATGGGATGGGAAAGTCAAATATTTAAGGAAAGAAAACGTTGATAATGAAATGATGTAGAGACCTTTGTGCCTGCACCCTTCTATTAATTGTTCTTACTTTCAAACCGCCATGACAAAAAGGAAAAGCCAGCTTACTTTGTTCATCATAATAGTTCATATCACAACACCATGACTTGCAAGTTCCAAGTTTTCAACAGGAACTTAAAGCTGATTTGCTTTACGGTATAAATTGTAATAATGAACATTATAAAACTACTTGTCATCTATGTTAGTATGGTGTCATATCTAAATTGTTACTTATTGCAGGCAGTATCACAGCAGAAACAGTGATCTGTTTCAGTATATGTTTTGAATCTTTAATTTAGCCAGCTTACAAAGATAGACCTTTTTATGTTGTCAACATGGATTGCTAAAGATAAACTGTTGTCTAGTTTAATTCCTCTTCCCAATTGATAACCATATTTCCTTATCAAGTTAATAATATAAAACAATAAAGGCAAGCTTTTGGCATTCACTCCAGACAGGAATTATCTCCAGTAAGCATGCTTAAAATGAAAGACCATTTCAACATACATTCACAGATAGAATGGCAAGTCTTGCTGTGCATGTGGATTTATGCATTTTAAATTAATGATTATAAAGGAAGAAGAGCAAACAGTGATACACATCCAAATTCCAGAGTATTTATACAGTTAGACTTTCAAGTCAAATGAATCGATTTAATTCAGAAAGACTGTTCAGTATACCTGGAAATGCCCAAGGCATATTATAAACATAGGTTCTATGCATATATGTAATCAACGTTTGGAATAAAAGGTCATCTTAGGTTGTAATTGTAAAACAAAAATGAGACTGATTAAACTAATGGTATCTTATGATACAATAATTGGAAAGGCACACATCATTAATTTCTTGCTGATCTTATATCTCTGATTGATCTCACCTCAGTAATTTGGGTCTATATTTAATCACTGAATGCTTAAAAAAAACGAATGGTAATTGATCGACCCTATATAAGCAGAAGCTTACAATGTTGAAGTGCCAGAACAGCGGTTTTTTCCAAGGGAAAAAAAAAAATCTCTGTTCCAACAAAAAAAATAAAAATCAATTTCAAACATTACATTAAGTGGGGGGGGGGGGCTTCACCCCCACCCCCCCACTTAAATATACCAACTCCGAGACTGCACTACAGTGCCAAAAATGGCAAAGTTCCAAAGCGGCTAAGCAAATTCTTTCCCAGGGAAAGAATTCGCTTAACAACTGCTTCGATATTTTGCATTTTCAGCCTTTTAAGTTCGACCAAGACGCATTCGAAAGAATGAGTCTTTGGTATTCTAATATAGACCCAGTAATTTACATTAGCACGAAATGTAGATATCTTCTTACTATGTTAGTACTGTGGGAGGTCCTGGGACCTTCCTTTTTACTTCTATTTTAAAATGCTTTTAAAAGTACTGCAATGTCATCCTTCAGTAGTAAAAACAATTATGGGCTACATTTTATCATTTTAATGTGTTACTCTGTAGCAACCTTTAATTACTTTTTTAACTACTTCGTGTGTTCTCCTTTTTGGAACAGCATCTGCGAATGTTCTGTCTCAGTGCTATATTTTTAGGCAACAAGCAAAAGTATACTCGTCTATAATAATTTTATTCTGGTAATGCCCTCAACTGTCAATCTCAAAAACAAATGTTATAACTATAAGCAAATTTTATACCAGGTTCAAATAAGGCACAGATGCCACAACTTGCATTCCACTTCATGGATATCTGTATTAGAGTTCACAGGGAAAAAGACAACAGATTGCATTTCTAATAGCATTTCTTTAACTTGCATGTTCATGTAGGCATGTGCTGTCATAAGGAAATGAATAACAAAAGTCACAGAACAATCACCCAGATGGGATTCAGTAACACTGTTAATGTTAATGGTTGACGGATGCGTCCCCAGCACAAAATGCTGCTTTTACACTGCATTAATTCCAGCTTATTCTTGTGCTGCATATTGTAAAAACACTGCTTTCAAAGTTATAAATCAGGAGCACTGCAGTTACAAAGTATGAATAGACTTTACCTGCCTCCACTTTCTAATACAAACTTCAGGAGCAGTTACAAAGTATGAATAGACTTTACCTGCCTCCACTTTCTAATACAAACTTCGGTACTTACGTATTATTGCAACCAGATTTTCGCAGGAAAACCGTTTGCTTCCCGCTCATTTAATCAGTTTGTGAATGTTGTAAAAAAGTAATATAATGTGTTCTCTTTAGCACTTTAGCTTGTTTGGTGCATTGTTATCAATACAAATTGAAAGATGCCCTGTTTTTATGTACTAACTTTACTGCCAGCATCTCACTTATTGCAAGTTGCATATTGCACTACGAATTGTATTTGCTGACAATTTACGACCGCACAGAAAGACCAAACCAGCGAATGAGCACTCCACAATGTTACAGCACTAAGAAAATCAATAATCAGTGTGAAGTACAATATGTATTTATCAGAACATGCCACCATCCCTAAACTAAACAAAAGAAAACCGGTACTGCAAACTTCTTCTGTGAAAAATGCCCCCCAGAATCAGCTGTCCACATAATCCGGTCTCCCTTTTGAAAACCATTACTTATTACAACTCTCTCATTGAAAGGGTTATTTTCAAAGATGTTTACAAATTGTGAGAAAAACTGTTTACCAAGAGCATGATTCCTGTGTCTGTGTTTTCCATCTCGGGATTCCTTCCACATACTGAAAAAAAATCTTTCGTCAATAAGAGAGCAACCATGACAATTTCATTGCGCGTTTGTAATGCACCCATAACAGGAAGAGAAATTTTTCAATTTTTTTTTCTTCCTGAAGATAATCCAAAGTTATTCTTTATCAATAAAGACTTAAAATGACACTTTACTGTGTTTCCTGCACTCGTTTTGATTCCATGATACGAATTTCGCAACCGCGAAAATCTGGTTGCGATAACATGTAAGTACCCAAACTTCATTAACTTTTTGAAATTCTGAAACTTGTTACTGCAAGTCCTGGAATAGCAGGACTGAATGACTGAAACTGCTGAGTTACATGCACTAAGTCTGAGATCAATGTTCTTCAGACTATTCCCTTTTCTCTGAGGTATCAGAGTTGGAATATATAAATTCAGGGGGTGGGGCTTAATTTAAAGGAGAAAAGCAATGCTCAATATTCTCTGTTCAACTGTGTTTGAAAGACTACATCACCAACATAAATATATAAATAAAAAGTCAATTGTGACTGACTCTGCTGAATGACCTAACTGTTTCTAAGAATCCAGAAAAAACAGTGTCTCATGTTGTTCTACAAAATGAAAAAGAAAGGACAATTCTTGGCAAATGTTTAAAGCGTTCATATAAATCAGTAACTCTGGATATTAGGGTATGATCAAATAAGCAGCCATAGTACTGCACCAGGAAGAAGTTCTGAAACACACTGATAAGCTGTCTCATATTTATTTCTGAGATTTCTAAAGTGATGCAAACACCTGAGAAGTCTCAAGCACACGCTATTATACGAGGTTATACCTGTGATGCTAATTTCATGGCTGCCCCTTTTCAGAATACAATCCTTATCTCATGATGTCATGTGAAAACTTTTGGATGGGACATACAGCCAGATCTTGTTTTTTGTAACCCTTTCCCTAAGAAGTGTTAAGAGAATTATAAATTATTATGAGGCCATATACTACTGCAAATATGTACCACTTCCCTATTCCTGAGTTCTCCATAATTTTTTTTCAATGCACAAACAAGAGAGCAACAGTACAGGATGAAAAGGCAATAATAAAAGATACTGCATGCCCTGAAGTCAAAATGACAATAGTGATAGGGATCGTCATAGCAAGAAAGTTCCAGAAGCTATTACCAGTAGTCATCCTTCCTACTGCTTCTTTCTCTCTCTATGTCCACTATATAACTACATGGTCTGAATGGAGAGATGATAAAATCAGCAAAAAGGGAAAAGTATTGCTAGAATTGAATTCATCCTCAAGTCTTGATGAGTACCTTCACAAGGTGAACCCTGATTTTCATAAAATCTCACCAAGATGACACTGATATATAGACTGTATTTTATATAGCATGTATCATGGACAGAAGTAGGTTAAAAATAAAGATAGCCAGGTGTACAAGTACCAGGATAAAAAAATGCCCAATCCTGCTAGGTACATTGGTAAAAGGACTGGAAAAAAATGAAAGAGTAGAATCTTCAAGACATGGAAATATTCCTACAATTGGGCTAGGCCAGGCTCAGGGGGAGGCTGGCCCCCTGTTGCAGAAGAAAGTAGCAGTCCACAAAAATCACAAAAACTGATAGGCAAAAAAGATGACAGAGTGGACTCTTGAGGATAAGAAAGAAATTATGTATTGTTACTATTATGCAAGAAGCCCAGAACTTCCAGACAAAAGGTATACTAAAAGATTAAGAGAGAAATCAGAGGAAAGAAAAATACTTCCACAAGAAAAACCGTCAGGAGCTTCAAATAAAAATATGTGTTCATTAATACAACAGATCCATGAAAAACAGTATATAGACCAAGAAACCTTGTGACATTTGGAAAAAGAAGTGACTGAGGAAGTGCGAAAATTTAAAGAACAAATTTAGAGATGTTTGAAGGGTATAAAAGAGAAATAAGGACATGGGAAAGAAAGACAGATCTGAAGATTACAAAGAGGGAATGTAGAACAGACAATTGGTCAAGTAGAAATTAAAATTAGATGCTGAAGTTATGGAATATTTGTGAAGTGAAGGACTCAGTGTAGCAAGTTTAACACAGGTCATATTACAGCATGATGGAACAACTAGTCCCCAAAGTAAGGCGGAACAAGGGAAGGAGGAGACATCAGAAGAAAAAATATGGGCATGAGAAAGAAAAAGAGATTTAATATGGTACAATATTTATGCAAAGGAGAAAACAAAACTAATCAATGCAAAAAGAGCAGCACCAAAGATATTTGAAGAGAAATACAGGCACAGACATTTGGATACGGAAAATTTTACAATACAAAAAATAAGAAAACAAACAGTAAAAGTAGAAAAGAGGATTTGTAATGGATAAATTAAAGAAATAGAAAATGAGGTTATGGATTACCTGCAAAATCCAGGTCAGATAACAACACAACAGGATAGAGCAATGGACACCCAAATTAAGGAGAAACCAATAGATTTGGAAGCATCTAATCAGTTGACATATGAAGATATTCTGGGGATTAACCATAAACCCAACATATTAGTCACAGGTGACTCCATTGTGAGACACACACATGTGCCTCTTACCAGGCTGGATAAGGAGAAAGTCAGAGTTAGTTGTCTGTCAGGGGCCAGAATCTGCCATATCGCACATACACTCAAGTCTCTCAACAACAGGTACTGTTATGACTCTGTCATAGTCCATGTTGGTGTGAATGACTTGACACGTACCTCCCTGGACTATATGAAGAGAGACATGATTGAACTCACTGAATATGTGTCCCAGGCATGTATGTCCCTAGCCTTAAGCAGAATTCTACCCTCACCCAGACTGATGCCTGAATATAAACAGAAAATTATTGAGTTTAACAATTGCCTTAGTTTCTGGTGTCATTCCAGGGGGATCCAGTACCTGACAGCCTGGGAAGATATGATCAACAGACCACGATGCTTTGTCAGAGATGGCCTACATCTGTCTCACCTGGGCTTCAGGAATCTGGCAAATGCTCTTGCCTCCCCTATAGTGCCTTTTTTAGGAAAAGTGATGAGGTTAAAACTACCAACATAAAAAATTCAACAAAACACAAATTAAAGGTCATGCTGCTAAACGCTAGGAGTCTAAACACAAAACTGCACTCAATGCAAGCATTCCTAACCCTGGAAAGTGATGACATCTGTGTGGTCACAGAAACCTGGTTCAAAGCTTCGGAGAGCACCCTAGTCCTACCTGGTTACTCATCCTATCATACATTTAGACCTCAAACTGTGGGTAGTAAAGCCAAAGGAGGTGGAGTTTCAATATATATATATATATATATATATATATATATATATATATATATATATATATATTCATACACACCTCCAGGCTGCTCAAACAGTATGACACACAGGAGACACACCCCAGGTGCAGTTAACTATTGACAAGACCCCTACACAAATAATAGCTAGCTACCGGCCCCCAAATCTTACCCAAGATGCAAAAACTGCCTATCTAGACCTCTTGAAAACTATCAAGATTCAACTCTTTACTCTGATCCTAGGTGACTTTAACTACCCAAACATAGACTGGATGAACGACTCTTGCCAGAACACAAATACCCAGAGATTCCTTGATTTTGTAAATGCAAATGCTTTGGAACAGCTAGTCAGTATCCCCACAAGAGGTGATAATATCTTGGACTTGGTATTAACCAACATGAGTTGCCACTGCAGCATCCCTGCAGTATCATCCTCCCTTATAAGATCCGACCATAAAGTGGTCACGTTTGAAGTCACCATCTCCCCCGACCCCCCTCTAGCTAGTGTCAATCAAAAAAAGTCTCTAAAGCTGATTACAGCCGCCTGAGGGATGGCATAAACAGCATCACAGCCCCTCCCCCTCTCTAGGAACTGTCACCAGTATCTAAAACTATACCAAATTACTATACTAACATTTATATAGATGCATGGAATCAGGAATGTCTGACAGGACTAAATCATCCTCCGCATGGAAGAGTAAACCTGTCTGGTGGACATCTGCAATAAATAAACTCTATAACAGAAGAAAAAAATTGCTGACCAGGACCAAGAAGGAGCAGGTGCCCAACTGGGAGCAATCTCTCCTTAGCCTAAACAAGCAAATAAGAGCACTAGTGAAATCCTTCAAAGCAAACTTTGAGTCCAAATTGGCCACATCTACTAGAGACAATCATAAGGTCTTCTTCACATATGTCCGTAATCTCAAAGGTAGCACCCAGATCTGTTCAGAACTGATGGTTAAGGACATCACATATACAAATGCTGTAGATATAGCAAACTTGCTGGCTGACAGATTCAGAGAAAATTTCACCCTCCTGTCCCCCCCATCAGTAAATCAGGACATTCCCAGTACCTACCCCCTTCCCCTTATATCTAGGGATCAGGTCATCACTGCTCTCTTAAAGGCAAAAAATACAGCCTCCATGAGACCTGATAACATCCCAGACTGCATCCTACATGAACTCAGGCAGGAACTTGCAGCACCATTAGGCACCCTATTCAACCAAAGCCTGAGTACCGGTTCTGTCCCAGCTGAGTGGAGGACAGCCACTGTCATCTCTTTACACAAAGGTGGAGCATCCACTGATCTGGGAAATTATAGACCCATAAGTCTAACTAGCCTGATCTGCAAGGTCATGGAACGGATTACTATGGACTCATAAACAAGGACATTGGCAACCTCCAAACACTCGATCCCACAGTTTGGCTTCATCAAGGGGAGGTCATGTCTGTTAAATTTAGTCGACTTTTTTGAGACAGTCACCAAAGCCATGAATGAGGGGAAGACAGTTCACACTACCTACCCTGACCTGGCCAAAGCCTTCGACACTATTTCCCACTCGGGCATACTAGATAAACTCTCTCAAATAAGCATCAATCCATATGTTACCAGAGGGGAACCCACCTTGTCAAAATAGGGGAAGCCACCTCAAGCAGTAGACCTGTATTGAGTGGCGTACCCCAGGGTTCAGTCTTGGGGCCTCTGTTATTTGGGATATACTTTTCTGAGGTACAGGCCAAAACCAGTGGGCTATGGCTGACCAAGTCTGCAGATGACTGTAAGTTGGGAGCTGTCATCAATTCCCCTAATGACGTTGACATCCTCCAAGAGGGTCTCACCCAAACAAATGACTGGTGTCAGAAACATGGCCTCAAGCTGAATACAAAAAAAATGCATCATTATCCCCTTTGGGGAGAGAGATGTCCCCACAAATTATCACATTAATAACAACGTTCTAATCATGCAGTCAGTCGTGAGGGATTTGGGCACCCAGATTGATAGCAGCCTGACTTTTGACCACCATGTTGCTTCCATTGTACGGAAAGCCTTCCAGGGACAAGGAGGTCATACCATCCCTGTATTCTTCCCTTATAAGGCCCATTATTGAGTACAATGCCCCATTTGGCATGTACCTTGCAAAGCACATGCAGCAGCTGGAGAGACCACAGAGGTTCCTCACCAGGCGTCATAAATCTACCATATACAGATAGGCTAAAAGCCCTATGCCTCTACTCTGTTATATACAGACTCCTTAGAGGTGACCTCTGTCTGGCATACAAGACAATCTCGGACCCCGCCTTGATGGGACTGCTGCATATCTGCAAGTCAAGCTCCACTCGAGTAACCCACACACACGGCCTCAACCTGGTCTGTGACATCAATAGGACTTGCTGGTGGGACAGATTTGTGTCACAGAGACTCCCCCTTCTATGGAATATACTCCCTCTCCACGTCAAGCAGAGTACCTCTTTACCCCTTTTTAAGTGCAATCCGGATAAATGGATGGGAAATAGAAAATACATCCCTGGGATTCTACCTGTGTCCCTGCTGGACAGGGGAACCAGGTGCTGATTTGTCTATGCACGGGGTAAAGTCTTGCTAGGCTTATAAGGCCCTCAGGGCCAGTAGCCTAGTAACTTCCTATGATCCTATGGAGTCCCATAGGAAACCAGTACAAATGTTCAGTCAGAGCTATACAGCAAAGGAAGGAACAGGAAACTGGCAACTCTGACACAGTCAGTGTCATGGAGTGCTAGGCCAGTGAGTTTTCGTATGAAAGGGCAATGGATGACACAGGGTGAAACTGAAGAGAGATTTCTGTAGAATGCCAGCAGGAAATGGTGAACAAAGAATGTGCCCTCAGTTTAGAACAAAATGATCTAACAGAAGAGTTGTTTGATTTAACAGAGATGGATAGACATATCAAGATCAATGAAAGAAATAGACTGCAGAAGGTCAATAAAAAAGTTAGAAGCTTGATAAAACAAATGAACAAAGTAATTAGGACTGTCTGTAGAGATTGATGCGATATAACAGAAGTAAATAGGATACATTACTGTGCAGCCAAATTAATAAAAAATAAAGTCCTCCCATAAGAACACAGGGTAGTAAGGGAAATGATGGGGAGAAATAGAATGCCATAATGGAAGTTGTGACGACCCACCACTGCCAACCAATATGTAATGTGGATATCCCACCTCTGGGACAGTAATAAAGAAGCCTCAGTCCTCACCACTGGCACCTGTAGGAGGACATTCACTGGGAAAATAACAAGTACACACGCAGTATTTCCAGATGCAACTCTCTGCATCAAGTGCAATTTCCCTTAAGAGCACACAGAGACCACAGTCAGCCCAGGGCTGGTTTCTCCCTCTTCCTCCAGATCCCCAGTAAGACTCCCTACTGGCACAGCTATAGAGTTGAGATCTCAGCTAAGTGACCAAGCCAAGACCTTCAGCACCCTCTCTGTCCAACTAGTGCTTCATGTCCCTGCCCAAGTAGCTGACACACACATAATCTTTGAGGTTTGATTTACACACACACACACACACACACACACACACACACACACACACACACACACACACACACACACACACACCTGGGAAAGGCTGGCACAGGCTTACTAGCTATGCCCCCTTATAGTCTGCTATAAGGTAGTTACCACTGCCACCATTCACTCCTGCCAGCTACCATAATGGGTATTAACAAAGGGTGACCAATTTTACTGTGTAATATTAATATTAATTCAAATGGTAGCTTCACCAGTGGAATAGATTAGGGCACATAGTGCACTCATGCTTATAGTAAGCTATGGTGTAAGACTGTGAAAGCACACACTGAAAGGCATCATTAAAACATCAAGTCAGTCTGTTTCAGTCTATTTCTTATTCATATTTAGGAATTGTTACAGCAAAGATGTTATTATATAGATATTTATGAGTATGCACACACTAATGTACTTTTTGTTTTCTTTGTATACCCGAGTCTGCAGTGTCACAGCACATCACTCATTTATCATGATGAATCATGTTATTTTTTTTAGTTTGCTGCATCATCTGCTGTATCACATGACCAAAGGCAATAAGCTCTGCACTATACGCACATGACTGATGGTAGTGAGCTTTCCTCTATCATATGACCTGTGGCAATGAGATCTATCTATACACCATATTCTTAGTTGAATGAAGAGCAGAGGCATGAATGGTAAAGAAACTTGACATCTACTGCTAAAGCAGCAGTTAAATGGGGAAGGGCACTTGCAACTAATGGATTAATTTCATTTCCTTACAGCAAATTAGATAATGTGGGACAGGCACTGTGTTTACATGAAAGAAGAAAAAGAACATAAACATCCCTTTAGGAACTTGCAATTAATAAAAATAAAAGGAAGTCAATGAAAAATGTTGCTGAAAGTGTATTCTCACTTGAAGGAGACACTAATTCAAGTACTGCAGTTCTAAGTTATTGAAAGGACAGGACAGAAAATGGAAAGGCAATACAGTGTCATATTATGGGATATGCTGTCAAATTTGTATTGCATCTATCATGTTGTTTTGCAGACAAATAAATAAAATAATACAATGTAATAAAATGAGCTACCTTAAATGACTGCTTAATAAAAAAAATCTTTCCAGTTTCAGGGCATAGTTGTCCCTCACATAACAACTGCTTTAATTATGTAAGAAAGGCTTAAATTCAACAGGAGTAGTTCTGTTGAATATTTTATTTTGCATTATGACATTTTCTATGTATTTACTGCTGTGCTATTGCATACTATATTGTTACACAATATCATACAATCAAGGAAATACAAAAAGTAGTATTAGAATGTATGGACATTAGGTATATTCTGAAAAAATCGGACAACAAGCAAAATTATGCGAAAATGGTGGCTATCATGTGCCGTGTTGATGTAAAAGTAATGATAAGTAGTCCTGACCATTTAAAGTGATGCATACTTATTAACACTATATAGATAGCCGCAGTAAACTTTCTTTTTGTCCCTAGCTGTCCTTTTAAAGCACTTATAATGCCTGTAAACAAAACATATTGCATCATGAGTAACAATATTTTTATTTTTAATACACAGAAGAGCTATGTAAGTTAGAACCCACTAACTGTTGTTATGAATCTGAGGTTTACTATCCACTAGGCTACAAGCTATGCTTTGCTATATTATTAAATAACTGATTTATATCATGTATATAACAATGCATATAACATGAGAACTTATGCTGATCATTCTGTGTACTTTAGCATTTTAGTGGCACAGATTAAAATGCTCCATATAAACCTACCTCCTCATTAAGAACTACTTTGGTACATATCTCATTTCTGGGTCTTCCGAAAAGTGAAAAACACTGGACCTCAAAACCACAAATTTATAATAAGAAGTTTGGGAATGGACATTTGTCTAAAATTAGTGGCCTATGTTTGTCACACTCCCTATTATTTAATTTAATCAACAATGAAGTAACCATTAAAGACACAGTTTTTGTACAAAAATCATTCCTCTATAACCTTTCTTTGATGAATTCAGAGAAAAGCACAATGTCTGAATTTATCTGCTTCATATACTTATGTTTTGACATAATATATACATATATATATATATATATATATATATATATATATATACATACATACGCGCGCGCACACACACACACACACACACACACACACACACACACACACAAATATATTGACTCTAGGTATGATATTAACATTTTAATTATGCTTACTCTAAAGCATTTCTGTGTATACAATGTAATGCATAATCTGCCACATTTATACCATAACCTGACTTGAACTGAATATGGTTGATGTGTATGTGTTTAACCTCAAACATTTCCTTGTATACACTGTAAAAGGTTTTGCTCTTGACCAGCAGCTGAAAAGTATCTTTGAACCAGTCTGCCTAGGTAATACATAACAGAATAAATCCAATTCGGAAACAAACCAGAACGAAAAAACAGCTTTGGATCCACCAATAAGTGCTTCACCACTTGTCAGCAAAAAACGGATTTAATGCAGCAAATGTTTAAAACAAATGACAACATATAACTGTAAACAAGTTAAGCGCTTAACTTGTTTACAGTTATATTTTGTCATTTGTTTTAAACATTTGCTGCATTAAATCCGTTTTTTGCTGACAAGTGGTAAAACACTTATTGGTGGATCCAAAGCTGTTTTTTCGTTCTAGGTAATACATAAGAAATAAATAAATAATTACCATATTTTTTTTAATTTTAGGAAAGACGGTTATGTATCATGACCATTGCATTTTTATTAGTTATATTTTACAAACAAAAGTAACATAAAGGTAAGGCTTTTCAAATGTTTTTAGTGACTTCTGTATATAACACTAGTGTTATTTAATATATTTTGTTATTTAGTTGGAACCTTACAGGAAACTACAAATAAAATTAGAAAACTTCCATCCACATATATTTCAAATAAAAAGTACTAATCATGCTTTGCACTTCGTTGAATGTTAAAACTTATCTGATGTGCTATAATTGTTCATTTCAGCAAGCTTTCTTTTTGGACTGTACTTACTTGTGTGGTCAGTATTTTTTGCTGATTTTATTATGACATGTTGAGTTCCTGAAAGTAGACATTCCAAAAGAATGAAAATAAAATGCCTGAAATTGAAAAGGGTTAAAAAATTCCTCTTTTCTTCTATGTGGGTGGTTTCCTCCCCCACAAAATTATATATACCAATTCAACAGTTTACCAAATTGAAGAAGGTAGAAATCTCACTAAAGAAGTGAATTATTGTTGGTGCACAATTTGAAACCACACTGGCAATGATTTCTTGTGGGAAAAGCATTTGGCGTTATGCAGTTTGTGTTTTTTTCTGTGGGCTAGTGACCCTTGAGCAATTTCACCTTGCGTATGTGTAGGGAAGCCTTATTTTTGCCATCAGTACCCTTGTTATATAGATTTTTGCCACTTAATTCTTTAGGCAGGACAACAATTATTAAAATATGGGACAAAACATATTCTCACCTGCTATTTTTTACATTGCATATAGTTTGGCAAATCTCTCTCCTCCTTTTAGCTTTTCCCAGTTAGGGGTTGCTACAGCAAAACAATGGTCTGCAGAAGGATTGGCAGTGGAGTTCTACAGTGCCAAGTTGCCCAACCACCACCCAACCTTCCACAGAAGGCACACACATGCATACACTCTCACCTAGGGCCAATTTAGAATGTCCAACTCACCTACAGCATGTCTTTGGGAGGAAATCGGAGCACCTGGAGGAAACCCACACAACTACAGGGGGGACATGCAGACTCTGCACAGAAGGCACCCCAGCCAAGAATTGAACCAGAGAACCTCTTGCTGTGAGGCAACAACGCTAACTGCTGAACCACCATGGCCACCCTTGCATGTAGTTTGACAAATGAATATTCCAAAACAATGGCAGCTATACAAGATCTTCGTTTTTAGCAGTGTAATCAAGGTACTGAGTATCCTGCCAGTATCATAGTTGTCACTTTTTGAACTGAAGCAAAATGTATTTTTCATTTAGAAAGGATATTTTAATTTGTTTTTTTTTTTTTTTGGTCCAGACACGATAAATGTTCTGATTTTATTTGTCATGTAGAGTCATAAAAATGTGTTAATATTTTGACATACATTGTTGACAACTTCTGAAGTTATGACATCATGTTTGCTCCATCAAAGGCTACTTTAAACATTCAAAGCTTTGAATATTTTTGGAAAAAAAATTAAAAATATCATTCTGGTCTCTTGATGTTGCGGGATGAAGCCCTGACTAGATTCCTGATGAACTAGGTTCAATTAGTGGCACTGGCATCTAGGAAGCAGACAGGGAAGAATGTGCTTGAGGAGCATTCACTAGCTCCCTCATCCTGCAGGGGAGGGAGGCTGTTAGGTCCACAATGCCTGTGACACCTAGTGGTGGATAACGGTACTGCCTGTCTGTAATGGCTGGGTAGCTTGTGCAACTCAAATCAGAACTTCCCTTCATATCGCTGGGGAAAGAAAGAAGTGTGTATGGGAGTATGCATGTGCCCTCCTTCTGCCCAGACAATAAGCTGCACGTGAGATGAATTAGTAGGCCACTCATCAGAATTTGACACTGGCCTGCTCCTTGCTATCCAAGAGGGAAACAAAATGGCTGAATAGGCTTCTGGATCGCATGCCAATAGAATGAATGGGCTTACTGGATGCAGGTAAAAGAGCAATCAGGTCAGTCCCTGGTAGGCGGGTAGAAGGAAAGAAAATTAAAAATATCATCACTTCTTCAGATGTCATAGTATGACGACTCTCAGTTTAAGATCAAGATAAAATACAGTCCAAAATATGTGCTGTTCTGTCATTGTAAAAATCACCTTTCACACAGATGTGACACTGTTTGCTATACTTTGGGGGTGGCCACATGAAAAACATGTTGATGCTTTGGACAGAACTAATAGTAATTTAATCTGGTGACTTCTACTTTGCAATGTTGTCAGTTGTCATTAAAACGTATGCAATATGCCATAACTTGCAGTGCTTCATGACTCTGGCAACTATTTTTCCTCAGCTCCACAGCAAAGACATTGCTTTTGTTCTTGAGATTTTTTTTTTTTTTTGCTTTATGAAATCACTTCCCATATGATGCTCTTTCTGCCTGTACCTGTTAAATGGCATCATAAAACTATCCAAAATACATGAATCAGGAATACTGGGAAATCAAAACTTCTGAAAACTCTCAGATATTAATGTCTTTACTGTTGTAAGCACTGATGTATAATTTGTGGTGATCAATTTAAGAACCACATTTTTCAGTGTAACTATTTCTTCACTGTGCCAACTGTAACTGCAATCCATGATAACAAAACATTGAACTGCACACATACATTTCTTCATATGTTCTTCTTTTTAAACCCATATCTCTTCATTGCACTCAAAAGTGAGTCATCACAAGACAACTAAATGAATAAATACATCAGTCAATCTGTTGCTGCACCAGGCTTAACATACCTGGAGGCATTCAATGCTGTCCATTTGTTTTGTCTCATAATATTTATAATTATGCAGGATCAGGTGAAAAAGTATCAGCCTTTTGAAAAAGTATTATTCTAGCATTACAGAATATCAGCACCAGCAACTCCAGCAGCCTCACAGATTTAAAACAATATGTCTCTCCAAACACAAAATCAAAACTTGTGATATATATATATATATATATATATATATATATATATATATATATATATATAGACACTCACACACACACACACACACACACACACACACACACACACACACACACACACACACACACACACACACACACACATTTATATGCATACTAAGGTATACTTTACAGCAGAAAAACGTAGCCTTAGGAGGGTTGCACAGATATACCTAGATGTCTTCCTTTTTCCCTTGCAGCTTACGTAATTGATGGACCCCTTAGTTCATGAAATTAGATGAGGTAGGTTTCTGTTCTACAATGTTTTTGTTCCTGCCAGCATATTATGGTATATCAATTATTTTCATGTAAATTCTGAGTCATGATCAGAAGGGTCATCTTAAATGAGCTTGCATATGTGCAGAACATTACTTTCCCATTACTTATTTATTATTTAGTTAGTTGACATTTGTTTACCAGGAAAGTCTGACTGGGTATGACAAAAACATTTCAGCGGAGCCCTGGGGAGAAAATGTCAATAACAGGACATTTAATACATGTACAGTAATATACAATTTGTAATACAAGTGTGATGACAGAAGAGAAAGTGCAATAGTTGCATGATACAAATGAGGTGGCCAATGAAACAGTACAATATTTACATTTATAAGTATTTACAGTTTTCAGTAATTAGCTGGTCAACATTATTGTGTTTCTATAACTTTTGCAACTTAAGAACTTCCTTGTTTACAGAAGATGGCTATGGTTATGCTTTGCAGATGAGTCATTATTAAAAACAGGTGGAGGGGACAGTGGACAGTAGAGAAGATTGGAAGGGTGATCGGAAGATGAGAAGAGAAGAGAGGAAGATGAAGAGGAAGAGGAGAGAATGACCAGAAGAAGAGAAAGGATGATGTTTCAGGCTGGTGTGATGCAAGTACAGAGCCATTAGAAAATATAGCTACATTTGACAGTTTTAATAGATTCTCTCTTTAATATTTTATTCTTGCTTTATGTTCTGTAGCATTTTGTGATCCAGTTCTAAGTCACAAGTTAGTATATTCAGCTTGTATATCCACAAACATTATGTTTTAGTGTATGTGAAAAAATAGTACAGACATTACATTTTCCAGAATTCTGGGTAAAGTATAATTACTATTGATTAACAGATGAAAGTTACAAGGGTAGTTTATGTGATTTTTAGGATTTAAACAGTTGAAAACACATATCATTGTACCAGTGAAAATGATCAATATTCTAAACTAGCAGCCTTTATAGGGGCAGCATTCACTTCAACTTTTGTACTGCAAACAGTTGAAAAGTTATTGTAAATATTTTATAAAGCAGTCCAAGAAAGACATTTGAACACATTTTGTCCCTCTCTTTCTTTTACTGTCACTCTTTCAAGCCATACAGTTTTCTTTTCCCTTTTTTACTAAATAGCTTGTTTCACTAGTTATATACACTGCGTTTGATGTTACTTTTCAAGGCAATTTGAAGAGCAATGACATATCCACAGGTTGCTTTCAGGACATTTATGAAAAGAAGTGTGAAATACTTTATCTTGACATCAAACATAAATACAAGGACACAAGAATTCCCTCCCGAGTGTCAGCAAAAAATACTTTTCAGTTTGGTAGGTTAAAAGAAGCCCGGAAGAAACAGGTGGTCAAATCAATCCCAGCAGCATTGTCTGCTATGCCTGCCACTTTGAAATGAGAGAAAAGCATGAAGCAGCAGGCAGGCATGTGGTTACATACTTTACTTGTCTCATGGAGGTTGGGCATTATTGTGCCTACATGAAGAACTCTCTGCAACTTTTATGAATTTACAGACTGGAATCATGCATCAAAAAGAAATATCAGAAGGCATCCTCTACAAAGCTTGGAAGGGAATGGCCATATTCCCACTCACCAAAGCCTATTGGCCTTCTTGTTGATGTTCTCATATGGAAATCAGTGGTGGATTGACCATTTTGGAACATATATATAATTTGCTTGCAAATGTCACAACACTGCTGCAAACCATGAAAACATTGTATACCCCTTCTCAGGCTCAATGGGAATTTGAAAGCAGAATAGTGAAGGTAAATAGATGTATTCTAGAAAGACTGATGGCTTTCCTTATGTTAGATTGATAAGGGATGGTACAGTTTATCTGACTCATAAATTTTACCATCAATATCTGTTTAAATATGCCAAGTGGTGGGCAACCAGCAAACTGTCTGGTAATATACCTGGAGGGTTAAGGATATTACCTGCCACTGAACGTAGTCATGTTTGCCTGCATCTGTCAGTGTCTGCTTGTATGCTGTGTGACTGTGGGCAATGCACTTTACCAGAGTGCTCCCAAGCCACCCCCTCAAAACAAATGCTTGAGCCTAGGAGCATATTTGGTAAATAATGAATAAACAATTAGAGCCACACTTTAATCAAAGTTTCTGCTGTTGTCTGCATCCCTGCCAGTTATAATTTTCAGGGGATCTGGTAAACAAAACAAGCTGTTTTTCAGATATAACTGGTTGCATGATCACCCAGAACTAAAGACAGGACTACCCCAGCCACTTGTGTGGTGTTAAGTGATAAAGCCCTGACTCCGGTCCAGGCGACCTGGGTTCAGTTAGCAACTTGGGGGACTGATGGAGAAGGGATGAGAGTTACCATCCTGGGGGAGGGAGATGATGTGGGAGTCTCCTGTGATGATCCTGGTAGAGGCTGGGGATGTCACACAGTAGGAGGTTTGGCCTAAAGTGGACACAGAAGGTAGACAAGGCTGAGCTGCTGTGGAGGTGGGGGGATTCATACCTCTCAACTGTACAGATTTTCTCAAAATGTCCAGATGTTTGCTTCATATTTTTGGCCCGTTTTTCATAACATTGTGGTTTTCTGGCAAATTAGTGGTAAATCATTAAAGACTGAAGTTAGAAAATAGTGACAGAGATTTAGGTTTCAGACTTCATACCCTTCAGAAAATTCATGCTAATGCAAAATGTTATTCCGTCAAATTTCTAAGTTTGCAAGAGCAATATTTAAAAATTGTACCTAATTTTGACCTTTGTCCCACTTTTATTTGTGGCTTTGTCCAGATTTCTTGCACTAAGAGGTTGAGAAGTATGATTGTAATGTCCCCATTGAGCACTCACCCCCAGATGCAACCACAGACATCATGGGGGGAGAAGGGGTAGGCATAAATATAAAATCCTCCCAAAATAAATGTGAATGGCTAAAACCCTCAGGATGCCTTTACTTTCCATGAATGCCTCCAACGGGGTTATGAAGCAAGTTCAGGGGTTTCTAGTAGCTGGTGAACCCACAGTAGATGTAGGGCACTAGGTATTACTGTAATGTGGATGATAAGGGGGAGACAAAAAAAAAAGAACAGCAGACGTCCCCCAACAGTCTCTCAGGTACTTCCTTGGAAGGTGTATAAGGATGCATTTGATTTATTGATGACAAAAAATGATCTACATGTATGCATATCATTGCCTGGTATATAAAAACATGCAGTTATTGTATAGTGAAACATAATTTTGTAACAGTAGACTTCACAGGTATCAACTTCTTCCATGAAAACAAAAACATGGAATGCCAAGCGAGGAAAGCATCACACTTCATCTGAATATTTAACTAGTACAGTTATAAACATGGCAATTATTTATTCCATTTACACACTTTATAACATCCCCAGTGATCCAAAGGCCCCCTTACAGGAACCACACAGAAAGATGCACAATAAACCTTTGAGTACCTAGTGTGGTATAGTCAAGCATATTCCACGTGTGCCACAATGTAGACTTCTTAAAACTAATTTATTTATTTTGTGCAGTGAAGAGTGTTACATTTTAAATTAAAAACTGGACCATTTATCATGTTATGGTCCTATACTTTTATAAATTGCATTTTAAGTGGTATATTATCAGAATGCCTGGTTAGATCGATCAATCAATCAATCTATGTATCTTTATCTCTCAATGCATACAGTCCAGAATCATGCACTGCCTGGATTAAGGTAGGGGGTTGAACATTTGAAGGTAGGAGACCACATTCTGAAACTGGCCTAGTATTCACAAATTCCCAACTAAGCCCCTAGGACCCACTGAACCTAACTGTTGTTATACAAGCCTGCTACGTGCTGCACTGGGTTCAGGTCAAGCCTTATTATCCTTACTTTCAGCTAGTTACCAGATGTCAGAAAGCAAATAAATAATAAGATCGACAATTCTAATAAATAATAAGATCGACAATTCTAATAAATAATAAGATCGACAATTCTAATAAATAATACGATCTACAATTCTAAAATACTTCCACTATACACTTCAAAATCTGAAAGTTACATAGCACAGCTTTTCTAAAGAATGTAGTATCTAAAATGTTATTATCTACAATTACTCTATGATTGTAATACCAATTAGTCTTTCAGGAAAAAAGATACATAATGGACAGTGAAACACATCCCATTTTCTAGGACACAGCAAATCTACGGAATTCAGTTAAGTATATGCATGTACACATTACACACAGACACACACACACACACACACACACACACACACACACACACACACGCACACACACACACACACAAAACTTTGCATGGCTAGATGGTTTACATTTTAGGCGATAGTCTGACTTCCTTGATGGAACTATAGCTTTTCTCATCAGTATGTTTTCAGGAAAATAACAGTATTCCTTATGCTACATTATTATTTATAAAGGCAAACACATATTTGAAGTCCACACAATGTTTTGGCATTCAGTATGGTAAGAGATAGATGCTGTTAGATGAAACATGAAATAATATCTTTGCTTAACATGTGTTGCTTTGTTAAAGGGTAAGTCCCAGAGAACTAGCCTATGTATGTCACCAGGCAGAGGCATGACAATACCCTTTTCATCTGCATTAAATCTAACTTAAGACATTTCATATTGTCCTGTTTGTGCAACACTGATGTATATAAGCTCTACTTTATAGAATACTGTAAAGCATATTTAATTCCTAGATTTCATGACAAACCTAACAACTGCAAGCTAGCAAACAGCTGCAACTTTAATCCCTGCTAGTCTGTGTGTGGTTTTCTTCATACTATTATCTTTAGCTCTTGACATCTGACAAGCTGCTAAAGACCTTAGTGAGATGAGACTGATCAGCTTTCTAGGAATTTATTTCTGCGCTATGCATGCTATGCATGTGTGTATGTGTGTGTGTGTGTGTGTGTGTGTGTGTGTGTGTGTGTGTGTGTGCGTGTGTGTGTGTAACATGCACATATCCAACAGTTACATTTGCATATCTATTCATCACTAACATACCCATATCCATTCATCCAATAGTTACATGCACATATCAATTCATAAGTTACATACATATGTACATCCATTGCTAACATGCACATATCCATCCAACAGTTACTCGCACATATTCTTCAACAGTTAAATGCACATATCTATCCATTAGTTACAGGAACATATCCAACCACAGTAACTTGCATATATCCAATCAACAGTTACATGCACATATCCATCCAGCAGCTACATGCACATATCCATCGAACAGTTGCATGCACATATCCATCCAACAGTTAGCTACATAAATCCATCCATCACTTACATGCACATATCCAGTTACATGCACCTATCAATCAGTAGCATGCACATATCAATCTATCCATCAATTACATGCACATGTTCATCCATATGTTACATGCACATATCCAGCAATCAATCAGTTACAGTCACATGCCCGCCCAACAGTTACATGCACATATACATCCAACAGTTAGCTACATAAATCCAACCATCAGTTACATCCACATGTACAACCATATGTTACATGCACATATCCAGCCATTAGTTACACACATATCCATCAAGCAGTTGCATGCACATGTCCATCCATCAGCTACATGCACACATCCATCCAATAGTTACATGCACATATCTGGGCATTGGTTGCATGCACATATGCAGCCATCCAGTACGGGTGAGTCTCATCTGATTTCTATAGTGACACCATGAACAGCATCCACAGAATTTATTAAGCAAGTAGAGAATGGAAGTAGAATGCCAAACCTTCTTTCCATTTCATAGACACACACACACACACACACACACACACACACACACACACACACACACACACACACACAGATAATTATGGAGTATCCTGAAAAAAAAGATACAAACACTGGGAGGACATTCAAGCTTTACACAAAATGCACCCTAGCCAAGAACTGAACCAGAGAACCTCTTGTTATGAATGCTACTAATTGCACCGCTGTACCTCCCACATGCACAAATGTGGCCCAGTAAAAGAGAAAGAATTATTACAGAGGTGGCACACTCTTGGCTATAACTGTTTGCAGCTGGCATCTAAGGGATCCATTCTGCTAGAGTTTTGATGGTTTGGTTATGTCCATTTCAGAACAAGCACAATGACTGCAGAGAGCGGCTCGCTGTTCCAGTTCCTGAATGCAGACTAAAAAGTAACTGTATCTCTGGTACAAAGTAACTAGACAGAATTTTAGTAAATTTCAAAAGGAATGCTTATAAAAACTAGCTAAACATATTAACAAATATCTGTACGCATTCTATATTTCTTCCCAAAACAAACGTGATCATATAACCTTTTCTCCTAGTAAAGGTTAGCAAATAAAAGATTACTCTGAATCAATCTCATGTTTTACATTTTATTATGCTGGCTCAGTGGCTTTTATTGCCTTTTCTGAAACAGTTAATGTTCACAACTCATAGTGGCTAGGATATTTTAGTTTTTGTTGACTGTTGATATATTTTATCATATATATATTTTGTTGATTGTTTTACAATTTATTGTATAACTATGAAAGTGTTTGAGGGGGTATAGACTTTTCTCTCCCTCTTTCTCAATCGATTTATCAGTTTCTACCTTATCTATGTTTAGGTTTCCTACATGTCAGTGAAATGTAACCTGGTGAACACCATCTCAGTAGATCTCATCAATTTAACGATTCCTCAACAGTGCTTTTCACTGTTTGAATGGAACAGAAAGAGGACTGTTCCCATGAGTGGTATTATCCCTTCCTGACATTTCTCCTTTACTTGTAGCTGTGTGAATTTGAATTAAGTATAGGAAAGGGGAATCTAGGTGATGTTTCTCCACATGGAGGTTCATGGGGTATGCTTGTTTAGCCCCCCCCCCAAAAAATAAAGAATTTGTTTTTGTAATGAGATGACTAGCTGACCAGTTGTGATCAACTAGTTGTGCTATCAGATGGGACTAGGAGTTTTATTGGGGAACTGTTTGTATATCTATCAATTTATAGAGACATAGACAGATTAGATATAGATATATTTCTTCATCTGTATCTGTATCTCTCTCTCTCTCTGTATATATATATATATATATATATATATATATATATATATATATATATATATATATATGGTTATCTATCAAAACATCGAATGGTCATAACATCTAAACTCAAAACATTAAGACCATACCATCTAAGCTTCAAAACATCTAAAAGTCATAACATCGAATCTCAAAACATTGAAAACTGCAAAGCAACTATAAATAACATCCCACACACTGTTTACTATGTTTCTGCAGTGGGGTTAGGAAATTAACTTTTTCCCCCACTGCGGTGCGATCTTAGAGTTGGTATATTTAATTTACGGGGTTGGGGGGTGGAGCCCCCCACTTAGGGGGTGCAGGGTGGGCTTGCCCCCTGCAGAAACGTAGTAAACAGTGTCTGGGATGTTATTTAAAGTTGCTTTGTAGTTTTCAATGTTTTGAGATTCGATGTTATGAATTTTAGATGTTTTGAAGTTTAGATGTTATGGTCTTGATGTTTTGAGTTTAGATGTTATGAGGAGTAGATGTTTTGATAGGTAACGATATATATATATATATATATATATATATATATATATATATATATATATATATACACACCTGGTTTGTTGACACACATTGGTCAACAAAACAGATCAACAGGTGTGTGAGAGAGAGAGATATAATGGCAATGCTCGAACAGACGTAAGGTTGACATCTTCATCTTTAACTTGGAATTGCTAACATTGACAACAAGCAAATGTTAAAATACTTCTGCTCATGCTCTGAGGCTATTCCTCAGAACATGAAAACTTTAAAAGACTGTTTTTGCATGGGGGCAAGCCCTCCTGCACCCCTAACACTTCTGATAATTATTAATTCCAACTCCAAGATCGCACAATCACAAGCCCTCTTGCACCCTTAACACCCCTAATAATTAATTCCAGCTCCAAGATCACACACTCATTGGGGAAAGGGTGTATTCCCCATCCCTGGAACTGACAAAAAATATGCTTCACCAAAGCAAGATGCTCCAAAGAAATGCAGTTTAAAAAGTATTGTTCACAACTACCTTGAAAGAGGCTGAAACTGAGCATTCCTATGGCCCCACAGCTCACCATACTATGTACAATGCTTGTCTCTGAAAATGGCATAAAGGCAATGGCTTTTAAAAAAACAATAATAAATGGCCATATCAGCAGCATGTCTACCCTCATTGCAATACTTGTATTCTGCCAATCTGACATTTCTCCAGAAATACATTTAAACCATTAGCATCTCCCATTTTATACCTCTTTCTTATACCCCTAACCATGCAGCATCCATTTTTGAACACTTCCTCATAGGTTTATAGGTGTGTACTAGACTAATGGCCCTGGAGCCTTTACAAGCCTAGCCCATAGGATTAACCTGGCATCATGCCACCTGATCTTAGTTCCCAGTGCCTCTGTCGAGTAAAGCCACTGGAGTGATCCCCGGGGTGAATTTTCTATTTCCCATCCACTCATCAAGATTTCTCTTGAAGAGGGCCAGTAAGGTGCTATGCTTGACATGTATGGGAAGTCTATTCCATAGCATGGGCAGTCTCTGGGTTATGAACCTGCCCCTCCAGCATATTCTGTTGATTGTGGTAATGAGGTTGAGGTATCTGGAGCATGTGGTGTGGATGGATTGGGATTTCTTTAGATGTAGCATTTCTAACAGAGCTGGATTAGACATGGCTTTGTAAGTCAAGCAGAGATCACCTCTAAGTAGGCAATATGAGACAGAGAATAGCTGGAGTTTTTTGAGTCTGTTGATATAGGACATGTGTTTAAGGCCTAGGATCCTCTTTGTGAGGTACTTTTGCGGCCTCTCCAGTTGTTGCAGGTGTTTAGTGAGGTACATGCCAAATGGGGCATTGTACTCAATGATTGGCCTAATGAGGGAAGAGTAGAGGGAGACAATGACCTCTTTCTTCCTGGATACAAAACCCTTAATATTGAGATGTGCCAAATAGAAGGACTTTCTGGCCACAGTGGTATTGTGGTGGTCAAAAGAGAGGTTGCTGTCAACCTGTGTTCCCAAATCTCTTATAGCGCCTTCTGTGTTCAGTAGACTACCATCGATGTAGTAATTCATGGGAACTGGGTTTTTCCCAAAGGGGATGAAGACACATTTTTTGGCACTGAGCTTAAGGCCATGGTTCTGACACCAGTCATTGGTCTCAATGAGGCCTTTCTGTAGGATGCCAACATCACTTGGGGAGTTAATAATAGCTCCCAACTTGCAATCGTCTGTGAACTTTGCTAGCTAGAGTCCCTTGTGTTGGCCTAGACTTCAGAGAAGTAGATACCAAACAGGAGAGGACCCAGGACCGAACCCTGTGGGACTCCACTCGTGACTGGTCGACAGTCTGACTTGGAGTCAGCTACTTTCACACTGTGGGTTCTACCTGTGAGCCAGTTTGCAACCCACCTAGTGATATGGGGGTTGATGCCTAGCTTAGTGAGTTTTTCTATGATTCCTTAGTGCGGAATGGTATCAAAAGCCTTGGCCAGATCAAGGTAGGCTGTATGAACCACCTTGCCTTCATCCACAGCTCTGGTGACTGACTCAAAGAAGTTGACTAAGTTGAGCAGGCATGATCTACCCTTCACAAAACCAAACTGTGTGGGATCCAGAGTTTGAAGATTCCCTGTATCCCTGTTTATTAGGTCCACGATGATGTGTTCCATAGCTTTGCATATCAGACTCATCAGGCTAATGGGTCAATAGTTCCCAGGGTCTGTAGTCGGTCCTCCTTTGTGGAGAGGGAAGACTGCAGCAGTGCGCCATTTGGTAGGGACAAAGCCTGAGATTAGGCTGTGATTGAACAGGGCACACAGGTGAGGTGCCAGTTCACTCTGTAGTTCATGTAGAACACAGCCAGGGATATTGTCAGGTCCCACAGATGCTGTATTCTTGGCCTTGGACAGTGCTGTTTTAACCTGTGCAGCAGTAATACTGGGTGCCTGGCAATCTACTGGTATTGTGACTGGTCCTTTTGGGGGAGAGGGGTAAAGTTGGCACTGAATCTGTCGGCCAATATATTGGCAATATCTATTGGCTCAGTTTAGGAGGTACCATTGTGCAGTAGCTCAGAACAAATCTGGGTATTGCTGTGGAGATTCTTTACATAACTATAGAAGGCCTTGTGGTTGTCTTTACTATCTGCTGCAATTCTGTTTTCATAGCTAGCTTTAGAGGATTTGATGAGGGATCTCAACTTTTTGTTGAGGCTGATAAGGGAGTTTTTCCAGGTGTGGGATTTCACCTTATTCTGCATCAGTTTCCTCCTTCTGTTGTAGAATTTGTTTATGGCATGGGACCACCAGATTGGCTTCCTTTTTTTGGAGGAGAACGTCTTGGTTGTACTGGGTATGGCAAGATCCATGCATTTGTGTATGTGTCCGTACAGTGCATTGGTGTATGATTCAGCTGTTATGCAACTATTCTTCATTTGCATGGGTGCTGTGAAGTTAGCCACTTGCGTTTTTAGGAGCCCAAAGTTAGCTTTGGAGAAGTTTTTCATGGTGGTTACCTTTGCGGGGTGGGGGTGGGGTGGGGAAGTGGGAGGAATGTGGATTTGCAAGGTGATTAGTTTGTGGTCGGATCTAACCAGGGTGGAGATGACTATTGGTGTAGAGCAATGGTCACCCATGTTAGTAATGACCAGGTCAAGGATGTTGCCACCTCTAGTGGGGGTAAGAACGAGCTGGTGCAGGGCACTGGAATTAATGAATTCCAGGAAACGTTGGGCAAGTGTATTGGTACATGAGTAGTTTTCCCAGTTAATGGAGGAGTAATTGAAATCGCCCAATATGAGAGTGTTAGGGCCCTAATATTCTCCAGGGTGCTTAAGAATATGGAGTGTGAGTTTTGGGATATGGTTGGGGACCTATAGCAAGCTATGACCTGAATCACTGTCTTACCCAATGTTAGCTGCACCTGAAGTATCTCAGATGCATTATGTTGGGCTACCAGCGCATCCTTTATGGATATGGAAACACCACCACCTTTGGAGCTTTGGTCCAAGTTCTGGGGCCAAAAGGTGTGGAATGACTTATATTTTATTTATTTATTTATTTAACACTTGTTTACCGGGAAAGTCCAACTGGAGACAGATCCTTTTTCAGCGGAGGCCGTGGGAGAAAAGCTCCACTTATAGTTAGTAAGAATTATATAATAAAGAAACACATATTTGTTTATACAATTAGAGTAAAAATATAAAAATAAAAACACATTTTATACATAGCTGTCAATTGTACTAGAGCAAATAGGTAGTCAAGATATGTAGGTAATATATACATGATGAGATACATAGTAAAATAATTTTGTGGTTAGAGCAAGGAAATATGTTTTGAGATATTCCCAATACATATGTAGAGAGTTAAATGCTGGGAACATACTGATGTCTACAGGTGGGTAATTTTGACTCAAGCATGATTCTGTATGGTTCAGCAAGATAAATTGGGCATAGATGGCTCTAAGTTAGTAGAGTTTGGGTAGATAAGCTGAAAGGTAGTCAAAGTTTAGTAATGCTAACGGTGGGGTTAGCCAGGATGGTTACAAGGGCAAAGCCATGTGTCATATAAATGTTGTTTTAGTAGGGTTTTAAACTGTGTCAGAGAGTTACTATTGGTTATAATAGATGGGAGGTTGTTCCAAGTTTTAGAAGTATAATTGGAGAAAAGAGATTCGCCTGCTGAGTTATTGGCTTTTGTAACATCTAGGAGGAGTTTGCTGTTTGAGCGAAGGGATCTAGTGGAGGTGTATTGTCTTATAAGATTTTGGGGTGTTATCTGGTTTGTGTAGGAGCTTAGAGGCAAATGTTAGTTGGTTGAAGTGGAGTAGATGAGGACGTTCTAGCCAATTTAGTTGTTTAAGCGATACACAGTGGTGAGTTTTGTAAGGGGCATCAGTTGCAAAGTTTGCTATTTTATTGTAATATGAGTTTAATTTGGCGAGGTTGGCTTTGCCGAGGTTGGTTAGTATAGGGGAGGTATATAGGAGGATTGATAGGAGGTGAGTATGGGCAAAAGTAGCTTTAGTACTGGCAGTTAAAAATTACTTATTCCTGTATAATAGACCTAGTTTTTGTGGACCTTTTTCATGACTCGAGTGATGTGAATATCATATTTGAGGTTATTGTCATTTCTGACTCCTAACAGTTTGATATAAGTGGTTGGAAGGATGGCAGTTTTGTTTTTGGAATGGATCATGAAGGTCAGGGAGGGAGAGGGAGTTCTGGTTGGGGAGAAAATAAGTAGTTTAGTTTTGTTGGGGTTTAGTATGAGTTGGGAATCCATTAGCCAGTTTTCCACAGAGAGAAAGGAATCTTGAGTTATGGTATGTAGGTCTTGTAGGGAGGAGGCTGAACATATCAGGGTGGAGTCATCTGCATATTGTATTATGATGCATGAAGTGTATTGGTGGAGCTGACTGGTGAAGAGAATGAAAAGCAGGGGGCCAAGGATGGAGCCTTGTGGCACCCCTATACAGACTGGGAGGAATGATGCCTGGTCGTGCAGGGGTGTTTTCTGCTGCCTTGGATCAGGTCTCTGTTACAGCACAAATGTTGATGTTCTCCATTTTAAGGACTGCTTTGAGCGAGTGCATTTTGAGATTTAGACTTCTAGTGTTGAGTAGCATGACCCTCAGACTGCGTTTGTTTGTAGCTGTTATGGTGGTAATTTGGTCTTTGAAACACCGCCTAAAAAAGGCACTATAGGAGTGGCAAGAGCCTTGGTCATTATCCACAAGCCTGGGGGTGACAGATGCAGGCCATCTCTGGCAAAGCATCGATGTCTGTCAATCATGTCATCCTTGGCAAATAGATACTGGATCTCCTTAGAAAGACACCAGAAACTTAGCCAATTGTTGAAATCAATCATTTTTAACTTGTACTGCGGTATCATTCTGGGTGATGGTAGGATGCTACTCAGGACTAGGGTCATACCATCCTGAGCTACGTAATCCGAGAGCTCCTCCATGTCTCTTTTCATGTAGTCCAGGGAGGTATGTCTCAGGTCATTTACACCCACATGTACAATGACAAAGTCATATTTGTACCTGTTGTTGAGGGACCTGAGGGCATGCGTTATGTGTTGGATTCTGGTGCCTGAAAGGCAGCTGACTGTTACTTTCTCCTTATTCAACCTAGTGAGTGAGACATCAGTGTTCCTCACTATCGAGTCACCTATGACTAGTTTGTTGGGCATGCTGTTTTGGCTTAGGGGCTTTGGTTGAGTGGCACACTGTTTAGGAGAATTATGTGTCCCATGATTAGTGTTGTGTTGTGGTGGTCGAGTGTGTTTCTGCCTTGGAGGTCTCTGCTGTTTAGGTACATTTTTATTGAGACCCTCCGCGAAGGTGGGTGTGTGGTTTGTGTTTTTATGTGAAGGCAGTGCTGGTGTGTGTTCGGGAGGGCTATGTGTTCCATGTGGTGTGGTGCAAGTGTTGACCTTCTCCTTTTGACCAGCTATTCCTGTCTTGGCTAGAGAGTGCATGGCTTCTAATTTGGATATATAAGTGCATCTCTCGCAAGTCTGAGTGCTGGGAGGTAAGAGGACGGGGTTGTCAGTGCACATGAGGCATTTGCTACATTGCCTCAGGATTCCCAAGTTCACCAAGTTAATAGGAGAAAGCACAGGGAACTGACCTTTAGACATGCCTCGAAGGGTGGACATTAATAATAAGTACTGGAGTTGTTTCCTTGTAGAACATTTAGTGCTGGTAGCACTTTTGTTTGCTACAATAATTGCTACAAGAAGTCTGGTAAAGTGCTAGATTAATAAGCTAGTAAAAGTGCAGGAAAGGAGAGAACTAGCAGATCTAAGGGAAACATTGAAGAGCAGACTTTGGCACCCCTCAGAAGCTTACAAACACTCCTGGATACAGCAAATCTGTATCTGGGCTAGACTAGTTACATGAAAGGTTGGAAACATTTAAACCAGAAAGTTGAAAGAGATGGAAAAACTGCCCAAATAGCCAGTAAACTACAATTTCTGGGCCAAAAACCACTCCTCTTGTGGTAGATAGGCTACCTAGTGCTTACCGCTCTCACTGATACGCTAGAAGGCTTCCCTCCAACACAGAAAGGCTTGGGGGGCTCAGAAATTTACATACAGTCCTGGATACAGCAAATCTGTATCTGGACTAGACTAATTACAGGAAAGGTGGGAAAAGTGCAAACATGGGCTTTTAAACCAGAAAGTTGAAAGAGATGGAAAAACTGCCCAAACGGTCAATAAACTACAATTTCTGGGCCAGAAACCACTCCTTTTGTGTTAGATAGGCTGCCTAGTGCTTACCACTCCCACTGATAAGCTAGAAAGCTTTCCTACAATACAGAAAGGCTTGGAGGGCTCAGAAGCTTACAAATAGTCCTGAACACAGCAAATCTGTACCTAGACTAGACTAGTTACAGGTACGGCAGGAAACAAGCTTATAATTTTTTTTTTTTTTTAGTAAAGTGGAAATGGGGAAAGGAGGAGCAGAAGACATTTCAAGGTTAAGAAACTAAGTTTGTTGGCCTTCTCATATGTTCTCTCTGTATTAGGTAGAATGACCTAATGACACTAGACTGGGAGGAGTGTCCCAGGTCAAATTTACAGTAGGGGCGGGGAACTTAACTGCAAAGCCACCAAGTATAAGAACAAGACACCAATGGGGAGGGACGGTGGGAAACCAAAATCAGTTACATTATACACTCCTTGGCAGGAAATCAGAACAAACAAACAGATGTTTAACAAATGGAGAACATTTCCAGTTATATCTTACACACAGTGAAACTAGCTTGAAAAGATTTGCAAACAGTGTGACAGTAAAAAACGTATTTATTAGGCCCTGTGAGGCAGACAATTGTAGTACAACCATGCAGATTAGTTTATAGCTATAAAATACAGTAAAAAGTATGCAGCAGAGAATAAACATGCTATAAATATCTTAGAATAATCAATAACTAGTAAAAATAAATAAAAAAAACAGATACTTAATGTTATATATCACAGATCACAGTTTTGCTCAGTGCCCCTAGTCTGATTAACTCTGTGTGAAATAACAGAAACACTCACAAGGTAACTTCTTAAGTTAACAGAAGGTTGAAATCTGAAACAACTTTAAAAAAAGCTCGAAAGAACCAATGAGGTGCTTACTCCAAGCCATAGTCCAGGTAACCCCAATCAGCCAATTACCATAAACACTGCACACTCAATGAAATGTAAAATGGTTGTCTCAGGAGAGACAGTTGCAATGCTAGTAAGCTGAATGGGACAGAGCAGACTTCCCTATTCCCAGCAACACTCTGGGAGACACCAGAGCATTTCTAGGGTAGCTGAAAGACAAAATGTCTCTAGTATATCCTGGAGCATCTACCAGTAACCCTGTGTCTGGTTCATTTCCAGTGAGAGGTGCTCAGGGGGTATCCTCACTAGGCACCCAAACTATCCCACCTAGCTGCTCTTAGTCCTGAGGAGCAATATTCTCCCAAACATTGTGAAGGAGCCTCATTTCTGCAGCTTGAATTCTTGAGGTCATCCTTTTTCAGTCACTACCCAAAGTTCAGGGCCATAAGCAAGGACAATGAAATAGAGTGAACTGTAAATGGAGAGCTTTGGTCTAGGACTCAGCTCATCGCATCTATTGAAAAGAGAAGGAAAGTTCCCAGTTGCCCTGGTCAAATTTCCCTTCATAGTGTAAATTGTAAATACTGCCTTGAGTCTCCCTTGAAAAGTGGCCACTATCTCAGTGGGACTAACCAGGTGAACAAAGAATAAATAAATACATACATACATACATATGTACATACCTACATATTTACACACATACACACACACACACACACACACACACACACACACACACACACACACACACACACACACACACACACATGCGAGAGCAGCAAAAACATGCTCAGTGATTAACTCAACACAAACATTACATTATGTTGACAGACAATTCCCAATTGTCTTCCTGCTGCAGAATTCTGAGTCTCACTATAACAAACCTGAATGAACAGCACATTTCCTGGTTGCTTTAATTATTGTACTTGTATGTAGTGTCTATGTAGTGGAGAAGTATGGTGGTGCTTTCCATTCATCCATCCATCCATCCATCCATCCATCCATCCATCCATTTACTCATCCACCCATTTGCCCTTCCATTCATCCACTCAACAATCCATCTATCCAGCCACTTACCAATCCATCCATCCATCCATCCATCCATCCATCCATCCATCCATCCATCCATCCATCCATCCAACCTCCTTCTAATATTTTTACACATGAGGTTGAGGTGTTATTTCAACAGTGACTATCATCTAGAGCCAATGTTCATGCCACTGAGTTGCTGTATTATTTGGCATTTCATTCCCATTGGTTTAACAGTTTTTATAACATTAGCTACTTCTTACTAATGTGCTTGCCATAATTGAAAATACATTTTTGTAAGTTGGTTAATTAGTTAGTTGAGTTATCATTTTTAAGTTGGTTAGTGAACTGGTCTGAGGATCCTTTTTAGCTATGACCCAGGTCATGAAGGCAAAGACACCAGATATTAACATTTATCTTTACAAAAGTCTTTCATTGGCCAGGCATACATACAGCATTATTAGCAAAACACTTCACCATCTAAATCTATGCTACAGAATCTCTCACACTTCTTTGCCCCTGCAGCTCATAAGGCCTCAGCTAAAAATGTGCTTATCCCTAAAATTTCATATGGGCTCCCTCTTGTAACCTAACATTCTAGCTTAAAAACATGTAAAATACAAACTGCTATAAACAAACTCTGTGGATTTGTTCTTGTTGTAGAATCTCAAATCATCACTGCTAACTTCTACAGTGGTGTAACTGGCTATCTGTAATGGAAGCCACATTTCTACTTAGCTGTCAAATCTACAAGCTGTTAAAAATAGGACACTGTCCCCCTGAAAATAAAACAATAAATCAAGTAGCCTAACCACACACTTAGAGACAGCCAAGAAAATAGCATTAACCTCATTGACATCATTTTAAAAACTCCACAGAAGAAAGTGTTATCCTTAGGCTAGGCCCAACTATTTGGCATTGTCTCCATGTGGAAGTGAGACAGGAAGAGAGAGAGAGAGAGAGAGAGAGAGAGAGAGAGAGACCCTTCAATTATTTAGCAACAGACTAAAAGAACAGCTGTTTAAGGACAACAAATGCCCTTGCCCTTGCTTCCGTGACAGTGGCTAGTTCTTGCAGTTCATGCCATAGTCATATTTTTCTAGTAATGATATACCTTTGACAAATGACCACTGGTTGAATACCTACCTTAATGATACATATTGTAAATTATAATAATATCACATGCATTTATAACTAGAAAGTGCATACACATGTACTGTCTTTGTTATTATTCTCCATACAACTCTTGTGTATTCTTTAGTCTATGTATAATTTTCTGTTTGTGTCCTGCACCATGGTGCTCGGGTAATATCTGAAAGGGTCTGTCATCCAGTACACTTACCTCATTATCAAATTGAAATAAATAAAATAAATAAATAAAGACATAATCCATGAGTTAATTTAATTTAAAAAAAATTGTCGTTTAGTTTACAATGCAAAACAGTCTCCAAGATCCAGCAATACTTTTTAAAAATAATTTGCTAACCACAGCATTTTCACAGCAATACAACAAATCAGCATTCTGGGCTCTAGATCCCAGAATTTTAGAAAAGATGTACTGTTCTGTAGCAGTATAGTTTTTACAGCAATATAGTGAAAAAGCATTTACCTGTTTTGCAGGGTTAACCTATTTAACAAAAACTGACCGATTGAACCAGTTGTAGAAGATTGCCCTTTAGTACAAAAAGGAACACTATTACTGAAACTTTTTACTTAAGAACAATCCAAGTTGTACAGGAATGATTTACATATAATGCAACAGTGAGGCAGGATGAGACCTTGTAACTTAAGTAGTACAGAAGTAGCTGAGAAGCTCACTGATTTAGGTTCTACTATGTGAGGTTCTGATAAGCTCATATAAGTAGACAGTGTTGCATTAAGCATTATTAACCACCATATATGCCCCCCCTTTCTTACTCATAATGCAATCCGGTCATAGTCTAGTGATACTATATTCACCTACAAGTGCTAATAAAGCTTCTTGCTCTACAACCCACTTAATTCCGACAAACTACTCTATTATCCTTGTTTTCCTGTATTAAAGTCCACTCTTGTTGTCCACAGAATGTGCTGTATTTACTACTGTAATTAACTCAGTTAGCCTGCCCTTAGCTAACTGTGTATATTACTATGAACTTCCCTTGTGGTTCCAGCCTGAATTACTGCATTCACAAAGCCACACACACCGGCACCACACATACGTGTGTGTGTGTGTGTCTGTGTGTGAGTATGTGTGTGCGTGTGCGTGCGTGTGTATACCTATAGTACACATAGCGCCTAGCGACATGCAGTTAGAGTTGCATCAACACAGGTGTAATGCTCCAAAAAAAAGAGGCATTCTGTACTGTTGTGCTTAAAATGTAGTGTTCTTAGATGAACAACGTATTTTGGTACCAGGTCCACAAATATATGAAACTTTGTGCCCCATGATGTCAGAAAGAAAACTGTGTAACAGTACATGTGTTTGTACCCATGTTTGTGTACGCAGATGTTTCAGTCTACTAACGAAGGAAGACAAGAAGATTCAAACATGCATACCTTTGTTTTTAAATGGGAAGGAGGGAAGAACGTGTGTGTGTGTGTGTGTGTGTGTGTGTGTGTGTGTGTGTGTGTGTGTGTGTGTGTGTGCAGATATATATGTGTGTGTGTGTGTGTGTGTGTGTGTCACACGCACGTGTGTGTGTGTGTGTCACACGCACGTGTGCGTGTGTGTGTCTGTGTGTGTGTGTGTGTGTGTGTGTGTGTGTGTGTGTCTGTGTGTGTGTGTGTGTGTGTGTGTGTGTGTGTGTGTGTGTGTGTGTGTGTGTGTGTGTGTGTGTGTGTGTGTGTGTATGTTTTGTTGCGGAAAGCAAGATTGCTGACATATGTGTATGGCCTGACTACCCGTCTTGTTTAGATGCTGTGACAGGGATGGGTAATGATATACACTTCCTGTTCTTTCTGCCTTCTATTCTTATACTTGTAGTTTAGTACAAGAGTCTTTCCACAAGTGCCTCAGTAAATTCCTATGTGCCTCTCAATTCAGTTAGTACTGCTTATACGCAATCATTATTTTAATGGACTGGGTTTGGGAAAACTCTAGCCAGAGATAATACTCTTAACAGAATTTCTGGAGGGAAGGATCAGTTACACAATAGTTAGGGCATGGTACCAACACTCTTTGAAGTGCAGTTATTATGACACTGGGCAGCTTAATAGTCACTTAGCGTGCCACCTCCAGGAGATCTGGCACAGACCATGGTAAGCAAGGACACCTGGGGACATGCTTTTTGTTTTATTTCATACTCGGGGACTCCTTATACGTAACAAAAATCAAAACCTATTTTTGATTTTGCTAACCAGAAGAAACAAGGTGCTGGTGGGCACAGTGACAGAGAGTAAAATAAGAAAATACTACATCCGATACCCTGAAGTAGGAAACCAAAGCACATTTATAAGTACATTAAGCGCTTTCATCTCAAATGAGAGACTTCATCAGACTACAGACATACCAATTAACCACATTTAAATAGTGAATTAAAAGCAATGACATCACAAACCCTATGATCATGTTAAAGAAACACAATCCTAATAAACCTGAAATACGACAATAAACCTATAAAATGAATCCATCATATATTTAAATATTTAAACATTCAACTACTTTAAAACCATACAAATAAAATATTTTTGCTTATGTTCATAATATTATATACTTGTACAAATATATATATATATATATATATATATATATATATATATATATAGGAAATTTATTCAAAAACTATTTATTTATATTAATATATATAAATACTTGTATATTGCATTTATAAAATATATTGTATAAAATGTTTTTATTTGTTTATTCGTATATAGACTATTCCATTTTAAAACTTTTTATAACCTTTTATAGTTTGCTAGCTCTTTCCAATAACATAGGGACTATTGACACACTGTCATTTAATCCAGGTGGTAACATAGCAGCCAACCTTAGCTGCCACTGACTCTCCTTCTTTTTTAATAAATTCTTCCGGTCGCCCCCTCTTGGATTAATCCTTACAATGTCCAAAATACCAAACATAAACTTGTCAAATTTTACACAAGTAAGAGCAATAAGCACACAGGCCGCATGCCTGTTTAACCACCATTATATTTTCTATCCTTTTTTCCAACAATTGCTTTACATTAAACCCCACCTTATTTACAAACCTAGGTCTTTCCCCCACTTTATTAAAAATCTCCTGGTTAGTTCTGAATATATTCCAATTTCTTTCCAATGCTTTTCTAACCCTGTATGTATTAACATTATACTGTAAAACACAGGGGGAGCAAATATAAACCACTTCTGGGGGCCAGTTTAAATTTGGTACCAGATAATAGTAGTACACATATTAATTATACACAGAATAATTTTAGTAAGGCTTGTGTTTTCATACATCAACAAGCAACATAGTTTGGTTTTGGATAACAATATTAAGAGTAAAATATTTTTTAAGAAAGGGAATTGTAACACCATGGGAGTGGTGTATTTGGCACTGTGTAAAACAAGTGGGTATTTGTATGTAGGAAAAACCGAACGTATGTTGAAAAATGGGATATATAAACATTTAAATGACACGAAAAATAAAAAAAACTCAAATGCACTGTATAAGCATGCAGCTACTTGTGTAAAATACAAAGTGTATGTTAATACTTCCAACCCCATATTATCAGGCTGTCCCACTCAAAGTGTATGTTAATACTTCCAACCCCATGTTATCAGACTCTTACAGTTGTATTTAGAATGGCATAAGCACACCCGCTTAAATTATACTGTAACATTTAAATATTAAATCCTCCCTCAGTGTGTAATGGATAAAAATGAATAAAAATTACAACAACATGGTAACCATGACTTACAATTGATCAAGGCCTGTTCAACGTGTAGCCTTATTAAGCTATTTTACTATTACTCATGTTATCCATAGCACAGGTATAAACGCAGCTGTGTTATCTTGAATCTTGATATTATCATTTATGTGCTCTGAAAATCTACCTGTATTCTGCATTGTATCACTTTAACTTCTTGTATAATGCTTTTGGTGCGAGTCATGGCCGAAAATGTTCTTTAGCACCAATCCACTTATGTCTTTAACTCTGTGCACATGCTTTGTAACTGAGAGAGATGAATACATTACAAAGAGCTCCGCCTAGTCTGGGAGGATTAGTGTGTAGACCTCTGCAGTTTGATTAGTGAATTTAGCTGTAATTACTGATCAAATTGTTAACAAGAATGGAATCAAATGCAGGTTTACAGAATGGAACTAGAGTACATTTTAAATGTTCAGCTCAATAAGTTAGAAAAGAATGGAAATGGAAGTGGGGCAGCCATTACTGAAAACGTACCCATCTTGAATGCAATGCCTTAACGTTGGTGATTATAGTGGGGAATTGTCACTCTTCCCAAGTTTTGGAGACCTTGAAGCTTATTATAATGTGGTGGGGGGTACAGTCACTTGCTGGAGAGTGTAGAGGATGATGAGCTCTCATTTTAAGAAAAATATTTGTGTTTTCTGGGCATTGTGTATCACTGAGCACTGTGCTCATATTTGTGGAGCATCAGACTTCTTCTTTGGGCTTTTTCCCAGTTAGGGGTCACCACAACCGATCATTTGTCCACTCATGATTAGCACTGGAGTTTTATGGTGTTGAGTTGCCAGCCTGGTGCCAAACCTTCCACAGGAGGCACACACACATGCACACACTCACACCTAGGGCCAATTTAGAGTGTCCAATCCACCTACAGCATGTCTTTGGGATGGGGGAGGAAACCGGAGCACCCAAAGAAAACCCATGCAAGCACAGGGAGGACATGCAGACTCCACACAGAAGGCACCCCAGCCAAGGATCAAACCGGAGAACCTCTTGCTTTGAGGTGACAACGTTAACCGCTGCACCACCATAGCCGCCCATTTGTGGAGCATCAGACTAAAATGAAGAAATGTCTTCACTGTTGCAGAAAATGTTGGCAGACTATGTGAATGAGATGTGGTAATATCACATTATTTTGCCGTACCTGATGAAATGACAGATTTCACTAGGCTGCAGTATATCCTGCTTTCTTATGAATGCAAAACAGAAAACTTCTGAGTCTCATATCTTCACAATCATCTCCTTTTATGGTTGTTTATTTACTTTACTCTACTATGCAATGCACTACCACTACCTCCATCACACATTTCATGGCACCTTTTTCAAAAATGCAGTCTCCTGTCTCTATGCCCACATCATGTTAATGGTCATGTATTTATTTGTTTGCTTTGCTTATTTACTGTTAGATTAATAAACTAATTAATTTTCTTAACCATTTTAATACATTTACCTTAACTGTTAACCTCTGGGGATCACACTTAAATATTGCCTACTATTATTGCTGATATAAACGCTGTAAACATCTAACAAACATTCCTTATTTAATTAAATAAAATTGAGATGATGGCTTGTGAGGTCAGCTTCCCATATGTACATAGCTAGGTAGATGCCATATATGCCAGGGTGGACATTTATTTCAGAATAATTTGCTTATTTTTACTTTCTGCAGTGACATAAGTTTTTTTCTTTTTTTTTCAGCATGTGATGTTGCTGGGGTGGAGATGGCAGGAGCTACGCTTGAAAGGGGGAGACCACATTCTGGAAGCTAGTGTGTAATTAAAAAATGTACAATTACCCTCCTGACTGTAGATTGCTGTTTCAAAAGCTAATGATACCATCTCTTCTGCAATTTATTTTTCACTGTGTATCAATAAAGAATGTAATAAAAGGGCCTTGGCAACTCTTAACCGTTTCACCTTCAAAGGAAGCACTGACAGAAACAGTGGTAGAGTCATTATACCTCTCATCATGGAATCGCAACCCCCAGCTACATGCATCTTGATAAGTATTTCAGTGTGAGACAGCAGGATATAAAACTAGTTGAATATTAATTTTCTTGTTCCAAGAAACATTTTACGACTTTGTTACCAGTTTTTGTATTTCCTAATGATGATACAGCAATTTTAGTATTACAAAAAAAAAAAATAGCTTTTTGCCTTTTTACCCTGTGGAATCTGTTATACAGAATGTGTCATTACTAACTCAGCTATGAATTTGTTTTGAATGAAGCACTGGTCTTTCTCTATTGACATTAATTAACAGTGTTGTGAAGGGATTCAAACATGCTAATGGGTGGGACAAATGGACAGGCATTGCCTGGGATTGGAAGTCTAGTACAGTGGGGTCTCAGCAGGGTGCAGGTATTAGAGTACATCTATAGTAGACTGAATGCTGTGGCGCCACATTCAGAGACTGCACTATGAGCAAATGTTCACACAACAAAATTAGAAAAGGCAATGTCATCACACCAAGTAATCAAAGTGCTAGAGAGAAAGAGACAGAGATAAGCACCATATTCTTCTGTTTAGCACTAAACAGAACTAGAGAGTAAGCAACCATTTCAACACCAACAGTTACAGATGGGTTGCAAAGGATGAGCTCTATTTTTCCTATTTAAAGTAGCAGCATTGTGCTTTTGTTAAAGGAAGATGCTCTTCTGCAGTTCCACACACATTTTCTTGTGCTGTTTCACTATTTACTCCTTCTATCCTCTCCACTCTGGGATAGCTTTCATTAATTTTGTAAGTGGTATTTTGTTTTTACCTTTCCTGCCAACAGTCTGCCCTTCCTTTTTCTTGTAGTTACCTGTTCCTGTCTAATAATATAAGTGAATATTTGATTTTTGGGTCTTGGGTTGCTTAATTGCATGTCTTTTTTTTTTGCTTTGGATATCTGCATTTTACTTTTCACATCAAGATACTTGCAAGCCGTTTTCTTCCACTACACTCCTCTCCTCAGTAATTTCGCCAGGCTTCTCTGTAAGACTGCTAGTTCTTTTCTGTGACTTCTCCTTTTAGTTCACAAAAAAATATAAAAAGATAAAAAAAAAAAAAAAAAAAAAAAAAAAAAAAAATGATCGGGTGGTGAAGTGGTGCAGCGGTTAGGTTATCATAGGTTCATAGGTTCATAGGTTTATACTAGGCTATCTGCCCTAAGGCATTTATAAGCCTAGCCCAAATTTTTGTGGCTTACGCCACCCCTTATATGAAAAAATACTGTGCCCATTAGTTTGTTGTGCCTCTGTCCAGCAGTGACACAGAGATGATTCCCGGGGTAAACCTACGATCTCCCATCCACAGGTCTAGATTTCTCTTGAACAGAGTCAGCGAGGTGCTCTGCCTCACATGGACCGGGATTCTATTCCACAGCATAGGGAGTCTCTGAGTGATAAATCTATCCCTCCAGCACGTCCTATTTATATTCGTACTAAGGTTTAAGTCGCTTGCTCTAGTGGTTTTGGTGGATTTGGATTTTTTGAGGTGGAGCATGTCCATTAATTCCGGGTTGGACATGGCCTTGTATGTCAGGCACATGTCACCTCTGAGCAGACGGTATGCAACTGAATAGAGCTGGAGTTTCTTCAATCTGGCAGCATATGACAGATTTTGGAGTCCCTTTATCCTTTTGGTGAGGAACTTTTGGGGTCTCTCCAATTGCTGCAGATGTCGGGTGAGATACATCCCGAATGGGGCATTGTACTCGATCATTGGTCTGATAAGTGAAGAGTACAGGGAACAATGACCTCACTAGATCTGGATGTGAATCCCTTCATGATCAGGTGGGCAATGTAGAAGGTCTTTCTAACCACTTTAGCAACGTGAGTGTCAAAAGAAAGGCCACTGTCAACCTGGGTCCCCAGGTCCCTGATAACCTCTTCTGTGCTTAGTGGATTGCCACCTATATGGTAGCTTGGGGTTACCTTGTTTTTCCCGAAGGGTATGACTATACATTTTTGGTGTTTAACTTCAGGCCATGGCTCTGGCACCAGCTATCTGTTTCCATGAGTCCCTTCTGAAGGATATCCGTGTCCGATGCACTTTCCACTATGGTGCCCAGTTTGCAGTCATCTGCAAACTTTGTCAGCCAAAGTCCTCCCATGTTGGCCTGTACTTCTGAGAAGTAGATGCCAAACAATAGGGGGCCAAGGACCGAGCCCTGTGGGACACCACTTGTGACCGGCTTGGAGTCTGACATAGCGCCAGCAACTCTAACCCTGTGGGTTCTGTCCTTAAGCCAGTTTGCAACCCATCTTGTGACACATGGGTTTACATTTAAGCTGGTAAGTTTTTCTACAATACCCGAGTGGGGTATTGTGTCGAAAGCCTTGCAAGGTCAAGGTAGGCTGTATGGACTGCCTTTCCCTCATCAATGGCCTTGGTGACTGTTTCAAGAAGTCAACCAAGTTCAAAAGGCATGATCTTCCCTTGACAAAGCCAAACTGGGTCGGGTCCAATGTCTGCAA